>NC_057803.1:338614916-338749432 GCF_018294505.1 Triticum aestivum | reverse complement strand
GGCGCGGGGCTTCGGGCGGCGGCGCGGTGGCTTCGGGCCTTGGGGGCCCGGCTCGGGCCTGGCGGGCCCGCGCGGGTGTGGCGGCGGTGATGTGGTCCGGGGCGCCCACGTGGCAGCTCCCGGTTGGCGGAGGCGGATCCGGACGTTGTCCAGCCTGTGCGGACACGTCCGGCGGCGGCGGAGATGGTTTTTTTTAGGGTTTGATGAGGGGATCCGAGATTTGGAATGTGGGAGGTATATATAGGCATAGAGGGAGTTAGGAGAGTCCAAATGAGGTGTGGTTTTCGGCCACGCGATCGTGATCGAATGCTCTAGATGATGGAGTAGAGTTAGGTGGGTTTTGGGCCAAATTGGAGGGGTGTTGGGCTGCAACACACACGAGGCCTTTTCGGTCCCTCGGTTAACCATTGGAGTATCAAACGAAGTCCAAATGGTACGAAACTTGATAGGCGGTCTACAGGTAGTAAACCAAGGCCGCTTGGCAAGTCTCGGTCCAATCCGGAAATGTTTAATCCCCACACACGAAAGAAAGGTAGAAATGACCACCGGAGGAGAACGAAGCGCCGGAATGCAAAACGGACAATGGGGAAAATGCTTGGATGCAAGAGACAAACACGTATGCGAATGCAATGCACATGATGACATGATATGAGATGCATGACAACAACAACAACACACGGAGACAAAAACCCGAACCCGAGAAAAATAAAATAACTTAACGCCGGAAACGGCAAGAGTTGGAGTACAAATTGGGAAAGTTACATCCGGGGTGTTACAGTGTAGGACACGATTTTCAGTGTCTTCGGTCGCCGGCTCCTCGGCCGACTGCTGGGGCCCTCCACCTAGCCTGGTATGGAGCCAATAGGCCGCCTCCAGCGCTTGCAGGTCTGGCTGGCTGCTTGTTAATGTAGCTGTAATGCTAATGACGCATGCTTGGTCGGGGGGGCGTGGCTACAGTCCTGCCGTCTGGTGGGAGATAACTATAGCCACGCCGTGTCTCCTTTGGTTGATGGCGCATGGACCCCGAGGAAAAGGTGGGCCGCCTTCTAGAGGCCAGCCCCCCTCGCGTCCGGCAGGTCAGGCGCTGCCGCGCTCTGGGCTCTCGCTGCCTAGTGGGGCCCGCCGCCTGCAGGTCGTACCGACAGGCCGTCGTGGCAACAGGGTTCCGCCTGACAGGGGCGACGTCAAGGGCGGGATGACAACAGTGTCGCGCCGTCCGGAGATCCCGGCTGGTACGAGACACTAAGGCCACGCCCTGCTATGGATATGGGGGTGATGGCTACGCCGTAGCCTCACCCCATCTTGTCTTTTTTATGGGGCGCCGTGGGCCCCCTGCCAAGTGTCGGCCTCTCTGGTGTCCACTTGCTGGGAGGTGGATCGTCTTGGGGCCGTCTTCTGGTACTTTGGCCATCCTATGGCAGTCGGCCGCTTTGAGCCAGCCAGCCGCCAGAAGGCGGCGCTTCGTCCTTGACGCTCGTTAGCGCACAACCGGCCCAAATGTTTGGAAATGCTTAGGGACCTGGGTGGGGCTACCCGTGGCCCATTACTCTGACAGTAGTCCCTGAAGCTGGTTAGGTGGCGTGGTTGATAAGCTAAGACGCCTTAGCAGTTTCCTTCTCCAAATGCCCTTGCCGAGTGCTTCATTCGCCCTCTGGTATGCTGCCTGCTGGAAGTCGGCCATGACCAGGCGGACGCGTCTGATGATCTTGAAATGTCGGGGCGGGAAGATAGGTGGCGTGCCCTGTAAGCCTTCAGCCTGCCGCCCGCAGCGAGTGCGCCATGCAGAGCCTGCTAGCCAAGCCTGCCTGCCAGCCCACATGCGTGATGGGACACGACGGCAGGCTGGGCCCGCCACGACCGGGCCTCGGCGGGCGGCGGATCTGCTGTGGCCGAGGCAGACCGTTGCGGTTCCGCATGGAGTTACTACGCAATAATCGTGGGAGCATGGGGTCATGGGCGCAGTTAATCCCACGATCCCACGGCCTGCCCTGTCAGCTTCGCAGCCCAATGGCTATAGGTAGGGGGAAAGAGGGGGAGCGGCAGAGCACGCGCGCCCTCCTCCCTTTTGCCATTCCATCCCCCTCTTCTTTGTTGCCACCGCACTCCCGCACTCCACCGAAGTGCTGCCGCAGCTCGCCGTCGGCAGCCTCCTTCGCGCCAAGCTTCTTGCTTCGCCGCGAACCTTGCCTCCTCCGCCGTGTCATTTCCCCGCCTAGTCCAGTCTCCATGACGCGCGAGGAGGGGATTGGGATGGCTCGGTCGTCATCACCGATCACCTCACCTTTCTTCACGCCACTTGGCGCCTGCTCGGTGCGGCCTACGTCAAGGTTCACATTCCGCCGGAGGAGGAGATCTCGCCGACGCCGCAGGGAGGCGAGCGGGTCATCTTCCGCTCGCACTTCCTCCGCGGCTTCGGACTGCCGGCAAGCGGATTCTTCCGCTCCTTCCTTGACTTCTACCACCTCCAGCCACACCACCTGACGCCCAACACCATGACGCTGCTGTCCGCCTTCGTCACGATGTGCGAGGGCTATCTCGGCATCCTCCCCACTATCCAGTTGTGGGGAGCATTCTTCTACACCAAGCTAAGCACCTCCGCCAAGGAGAAGGCGGCCAGTTCGGCGCCTTCGTCGCGGTGTGCCGTCCGTCGGCGAAGAATGCCTTCCCCGCCATCAAGATGTCACAGTCAGTCAAACTGTGGCAGAAATCTTATTTTTATGCGGAGAACGTAGACCCCGCCATGGACTTCTTCAACCTGCCTCCCTATGAAGCCGTCCCTCTGACCGAACCTCGAGCCAACTGGGGCTACAAGCCGAAGCCCCTGTCAGCCGACACCATCGCCGCCATCAACCGGCTCCGGGTGCTGACAGACTCGGCCGGCCTCAAGGCGTCCAACTTGTTGGTCGCCTTCGTCGAGCGCCAAGTTCTCCCACTCCAGGGCCAGCCTCATCTGATCTGTCAGATTAGCGGGAATCGGGACCTGAGCTGGATGTGTACGAGGGACAGGCCGACTGTTGAGGTCACCCGCATGGTGAATGAGATCTCCGACCTAAAGCTGTCGGAAGGGTCTTGGCGGTTCGGTATGCGGCCATATTCCCAGGCCAACCCGCCGCCTCCTGTAAGTTCTTCAACTCTCTCCTTTTGGTATTTGACTTGGTCTCGGTCTTGCTGTCTTGACCAATCGGTCCTTCGAGCGTAGATCTTCATGTCTCCATTGACGGCCGCCGTCGTAGGGTCGGGTGGAGACTACCTGCCGGACCGGGCAGTGAGTGCTGTGGACGACCCCGACATGGGGGTGGCCGCCTTGTAGGACGACGCCATAGGTGGCGGCGACGGAGCAGGCGCCTCCGAAGACGTGGGAGGCATAGAGACCTGGCCTGATGACGATGAGGATGAAGACGAGCCGCGCCACGCGCGACGCCGGCAGGGCAAACGCAGGCCCTTCCTCCAAGCCGGCCGCTCAAGGCGGCACGTGCAAGCGCAAACAAGGCGCCACCTTGTGTGGCAGCGCGCCGAAGAAGCCCGAGAACCCAACCGCTGCGACCAAGTGGAGGGAGGCCGCCGCGAAGGCGACCAAATTTCAGAGGCTTCCAAAAGCTCCTCCCATGGTGTCGGAGTAAGGGTTCTTTCTCTGTGCTTTTTGTTCTTTGGTTGATTCTATCTGAGCTTTTCTGCTTTACTTTCTTTTCTTAGGGCTCCTGTTTCTCTTGAGAAGTCGGCCGCGCCTCTGTCATTGTGTCAGTGGAGACTTCTGCCTCCACTCGACGAATCGATCCTGCAGCCGACCTCCGGGAGGCGCAGGTAAGAAATGCCCAGGAGGAGTGCGAGGAGCGGGAAGCCGCCCGTAAGGAGAAGGCGGAGGCGGAGAAGGCGGAGGCCGCCGCGCTGAAGAAACTGGCATAGGCGGAGGCTGACGCTGCGGTGAAAAAGCAAGCCGAGGAAGCCACGCACTGCCAAGTGTAGTTGTTCGTTATCCCCCTGAACTCCGCACCGCCGCCTCCAGAGTTCACGGTGCCGACTGGGGGAGCCAGCAGTGAACAACCGGTCATGGAGAGGGGAGCTGGCGACGTCGCCGTTCCGGAGGTAGCGGTGCCTTCGCCACAGTTGGCTGACAGGTCACGGGACAAGCAGCCGACGGCCCCGCTGGTGCCACCAACTGGAAATGACATAGTGACGGGCCGGACTCCTGGGGTCCGCACACCATTGCACCGTCGGGGCACGAAGGCTACCTCGGCGCCACGAACACTGGAAGCCGGCGCCGCAAGCTCGTCATCCCCGGAGGCCGAAGCAACCAGCGCTGCTCCTGCCGACTGGGTGTGCGGAGGCGGATCAGGAATTTTGAACCAGGCGATCCTGGACGTCCAGGACAAGCTTCGAGCCGAGGACACCGCTCTTCAGTAGTGCAACAAGGCGTTCCTGGATTCGCGAGCGGCCATTCGGGTATGCTCTTTATTTCTTCATCTTTGATTTTTGTACTTCTTTGTGGGGGCACACCAGCGCACCCATTGGGTGTAGTCCCCAAGTTTCGGGCCGGCTGCTGAGCAAGCAGCCCGGAACTTCACTTGGCTGGCTCTGAGTGCTAACCTTTCTTCTATCTTCATTGCAGGACTATCATAATCCTCGTGCAGCCACCTTCAACTCCAACGTCCGGGATCTGGACCGATGGATCACCGACTTATCGGAAAGCCGGAGTAAGTCCCTGTTTCCCTTCTCTACAGGGGCGTGATGGCGCACCCGCGGGCTGTAGTCTCTGAGATTCGGGCCGACTGCTGAGCAGTCGGGCCGGATCTCCCCAGCAACTATACTTCTTTTTCCTGATGACTACTGACATCTTTTTCTTTTCTCCACTCTTGTAGAGGCCAATGCTGTCCTGCAGCGGCGGCTGGGTGAGTCCAACACCGTGTTGCGTGCCAAGGAGGCAGAGTGCAATGAGCTAGCCCAGGAGCGTGACCGACTGGCCACACAACTGGCGGAGCAGGCGGAGCTTCTCCAGACGGCCCGGAAGGAGGCGGAGGTGAAGGAGTCCAGTCTCCTCGCCAAGTTTGAGACCGAACGCTCCACCTGGACTGACAAGGAGGCGCTGCAGAAATCCGGCTTTAGCAGGATAGAAGACATGGTTGATGGTAAGTTTTATTCTTTTTCTTTTTCTTTCGGCTAAAGGCTGCTGACCGAGCCGGCCTCCAGCTTCTGACTTCTTTGCTTTCTGTCCATTCTGAAGCTGCCAATGAGGCCAGCGAGGCTTATCGTGAGGATCGGAGGTCGGAAGGCATGCGGATGGCCGCTGATGCCCCCCGCACCCTTAGCGAGCAGCTTCTCACCATCCAAGCCCGCCTTCGGCCAGCTCATCGGATGTTGCGCCGCCTTCAGCGTGTCGGGGCTCAGAGGATCTCCGCCCTTTTGCCAGACATGCCGGCTCCACGCACTCCCAGTCGGACTGTCGACTGGTTGGTGGTGGTGGCCGGCCGACTCGAGGCCTGGAAGGGCTCTTCGGCCTGGGGTAGAGCGCACCGGGCCTTGGAGTTTTTCAAGGCGTGGTATCCTGGGCTAAACCTACCCCGGCTGGCCATGTTTTGGCAGGAGGCCCAAGAGGAGCTAGTGGCGGTGGAGCACGACCTCGCCAGACATGCAGTGGCGATCGCCGGCTACACTGACACTAGCATCTTCATTCCTGAGCTGGTCGAGGATGGAGTCGAGGCGCCACCGGAGTGGTTCGGCCTGAACCCGGAGGACGACGAAGACTCGGCCGAGGTGATCGACTCCAGCGACGATGGGGAAGACGAGGGAGGAGACGAGGAGGGCGAGGAAGGCGAAGAAGATCCGCCGGAGGTCAGAGAGGACGGCCAGCCCCAACCTGATCGTGCCTCGAACAACGAGCCGCACTCGAGTGCGCCGACTGCGGCTGGAGGCGACCAAGCGGAGACCGACCAGCTGTCCACTCCACCAACCGGCCGAACCGACTTCGCCAACCAGCCAAACCCCTCTGCAGCTCCCTAGGCCGCCAACTTATCTTTATTTTCCCTGTTTTATCAGTCTCGACAAACTTTGTTTAATTTGCACAATTCCACCTGCGGGGTGTATTTTCATACTTTGTTCAATGCTGGCCAAGGGCCTTTTGTTATGTAAATACGCTTTCTCTGAAGTTATGCTTTGCCGAGTTCTGTCTTATCTTGTTTTCTGCCCCTTGGCCTTTTTCCTTTGCCGCCTTCCCTTGGCTGCCGACTTGCCAGGAAACAGCCGCTCTGTGGACTGTTAGCTGGTCAAGTATTTGCTGCTTTTGGGAAGGCAAGTACTTAGCCGACTAGAGCGTTTAACAAGTTAAGTAGAAACCGGTCGGCCGGCTGTTTCGGTAGCCGACCGACGAGGCGGGAAGTCGGCCTGAACTACGTGCATGCTTGGGGTCCTTAGCCATTGTCCATGTGGACACCCTTTCCTGCCTGTAACTCCTGCCCTCTGGACAGTCGCTCTGCGAGCTACGGCTTCTGGCAGGAGAGGTCTTGGGTGCCAACACACTACTTGTCCGACTGCAGGAAGCACCACATAGTACAAGGCGGCGAGTTCTCGGGCCGACTGGTCGAGGCCGGTCCCAGGCAGAAATAATGAAAATGATGCATTCATGGTCATAACATTTATCATATATAGAAAAGAGGGTAGTCCCCGAGCTCTTCTCAGGGGACCCGGAGTCTTGATACTTAATACAAAAGGTAGCGTGGTACATACCGCATCAACTATAAAATTTTTGAAGGAGGTTTGCATTCCATGGCCGCTCTGTCTATTTGCCGGAGTCGTCTCTCTTGCGTGCTCTGGGCTTCTGAGCATCGATCAAGTAGTAGGAGTCGTTGCCTAAAACTTTGCTAACGATGAACGGGCCTTCCCAAGGTGCCCAGAGCTTGTGCTGGCCGGCTGTTCGTTGGATCAGTCGGACCACAAGGTCTCCCTCCTGGAAAGATCTTGGCTTGACCTTCCGGTTGTAGTAGCGGCATGGGCTCTGCTGGTAGATGGCGGACCTGCTGAGTGCTAACAGCCGACCCTCCTCCAATAGATTGACGTCGTCTTCACGTGCTTCTTTTGCTTCCGCCTCGGTGTACATGGTGACGCGAGGTGAGTCGAACTCAATGTCCGTCGGATGATGGCCTCGGCACCGTAGACGAGGAAGAATGGAGTAAATCCGATTGACTTGTTCGGAGTGGTGTGGAGGCTCCAGAGGACGGCCGGCAGCTCATCAATCTAGCAGCCGGCCGACCGGTCCAGTGGCTCGACCAGTCGGTGTTTGACACCGGAAAGGATGAGGCCATTTGCTCGCTCAACCTGGCCGTTTGACTGTGGATGGGCAACGGACGCTAGCTCTAGACGGATGCCCTGTGTCATGCAGAAACGGGCCAAGGTTCCTTTGGCAAAATTTGTGCCATTATCCGTGATGATGCTGTGTGGTACTCCATACCGAGAGGTGATATCTGCAATAAAGGTCACGGCAGTCGGACCATTCAAATTCTTGATTGGCTTTGCTTCTATCCACTTAATGAATTTTTCCACGGCGACAAGCAGATGGGTCATGCCGCCGCGTGCTGTCTTGAATGGTCCCACCATATCCAAGCCCAAGACAGCAAAAGGCCATGTTAAGGGGATGGTCTTGAGTGCAGAAGCCGGTAGATGTTGCTTCGGGCTGAACTTCTGGCACCCTTTGCAATGCTTGACTAGATCCTTGGCATCCTCCAAAGCAGTCGGCCAGAAGAAATCGTGGCGAAAAGCTTTGGCCAGGAGTGACCTGGAAGCCGCGTTGTGGCCGCACTCGCCTTGGTGGATGTCTTTCAGGATTTCTTGGCGTTTCTCCGGCTCCACACAGCACTGGTACACACCAGTGACACTGCGCCTCACAAGTTCTCTGTTGACAATGGTGTATGCTGCTGCTCAATGTTGCACTTGCCGGGCTGAGATGTCATCAGTCGGCAGCTCTTTGTTCACCAGAAAGTTGAGGATCGGCGGCGCCCATTAAGGTGTTGCTATTTCTTCGACTGCCAGAACTGCAACTTGCACGAGGGCGGTTGGGTTGGGAGGTGGAGGGGTGGAGGCGGCCGCCGCTTGCTGTGTTAATGAAGTCCTCGGGCCGACTGTCGCAGCCCCCGGGGCAAGTTCTGAAGTTCCCGGGCCGGGTGCGCCTGCTGCAGTCCCCGAGCCGCTTGGTGAAGTCCCCGGGCCGACTATTGTAGTCCTTGAGCCGGATCCGACTTCTTCTGGAGGGGCTAGCACAAAGATGGATTCAGATTCTAGAGAAGGCTTGATTGATGGCTCGAGCAGGCGCTGAAGGGAGACACCAGCTGGTATTGCTTGCCGGGTAGAGCCGATTCGTGCCAAGGCATCTGCTTGCTCATTGTCAGTTCTTGGCACGTGAAGGAACTCGCACCCCTCGAAGTATCCACTAAGTTGCTAGACTAAAAAACGGTAGCTTTCCATGTTTGCATCCTTGGCATCCGAGTCGCCAGAAGACTGCTGGACCACCAAGTCGGAGTCGCTCTAGTACAGGATCCGGCGGATGCCGATTTCCTTGGCCAGCCGGAGGCCGTGTATTAGTGTTTCACACTCGGCCACATTGTTGGAGGCGGCAACATGGATTTGCAACGTGTACTTGAGCTTGTCGCCTTTGGGAGAGGTGAGGATGATGTCCACTCCCAAACCAGTGTGCATCTTTGAACCATTAAAATGCATTCGCCAGTGGGTGGAGTCCGGCGCTGGCGGCAGGTACTGGGTCTTGGCCTAGTCGACGAGGAAGTCGGCCAATGCTTGGGACTTGATGGCGGTGCGGGGCTGGTAGTAGATGGTGTAGGGGGCCAACTCGATTGCCCATTTGGTCACTCAGCCAGAAGCATCTCTGTTGCCAATGATCTCAGCAAGGGGAGCAGTGCAGACAATAGTGATTGGGTGCTCTTGAAAGTATGGCTTCGGCTTCCAGGTGGCGAAATGCATGCCATAGCACATCTTTTGATAGTGGAGATAATTCAGCTTGGAGTCGGACAATACTTCACTCAGGTAATACACCAGCCTCTGGACTAGTAACGCCATGCCGCCTTCCTTGTGCTCCACCACTATGACTGTGCTGACCACCCGGCTGGTGGCGGTGATGTAAAGGTACATGGGCTCTTTAGCAGTCGGAGCCGCCAAGACAGGCGGCGTGGTCAACATCTTTTTTAGCTGCAGAAAAGCGTCACCCGCCTGGTCATTCCACTCAAAATGAGTGGTCTTCTTCATGAGTTGGTACAGGGGAAGAGCCTTCTTGCCCAGCCGACTGATGAACCGGCTGATGGATGCTAAGCAGTCGTTGAATTTCTGGACGTCTCGTAGTCGGGTGGGCTTCTCCATCCTCTCGATGGCTTTGATCTTCACAGGGTTGCACTCAATGCCGCGTTCTAAGACCAGGAAGCCAAGGAGCTGGCCGGCTGGTACTCCGAACACGCACTTTTCCTGATTGAGCTTGATTTGAAATCGGCGTAGATTTTCAAAGGTTTCCTTGAGGTCTTCGAGGAGTGTGTTGTACCGCTCTTTCTTCACCATGATATCATCTACGTAGACGTGGGCATTTCTGCTGAGTTGCTTGACGAGGCACTTCTGCATGCAACGGTGAAAAGTGGCACCGGCATTCCTCAGGCCGAATGTCATGGTCAGGTAACAAAAGGCTCCAAATGGTGTGATGAATGCGGTCTTCAGATGGTCTGCCGGGTTAAGCTTGATCTGGTGATACCCTGAGTAGGCATCCAGGAAACTCAATAGCTCGCATCCGGCTGTGGAGTCTATCACTTGGTCTATCCGTGGCAAAGCAAACAGATCCTTTGGGCAGGCCTTGTTGAGGCTGGTGTAATCAATGCACATGCGCCACTTGTTGTTCTTCTTTAGCACTAGGACTGGGTTGGCGAGCCATTCTGGGAAGAAAACTCCCATAATGAAGCCGGCTGCCAACAGATGGGCGATCTCTTCTCCAACGATTCTCCTCTCCTCCTCTGACAGTCGGCGGAGGGGTTGCTTGACTGGCTTGTCACCTTCTTTGACATGTAGTTTGTGCTCAGCGAAATCTGTCAGGATACCCCGCATGTCTTTGGGAGACGATGCAAAAAATGTCCCGATTCTCACGGAGGAAATCGACAAGCTTGCTTTCCTATTTGCTGTCAAGGTTTGCACCTATCACAGCGTACCTCTCCGGGTGCTCTGGGTCCAACGGTATCTTCTTTATCTCCTTGGCCGGCTTGAAGGATCCTTCGGCTTCCGACTCCTTGGGATCATGGGGGATGTCCAGGTGCTTGCCGACCAAGGCCACAACCCGGTCAAGGAGCCACTTTTCGGCAGTGATCACAAGGTACTCGGCCAACCGGTTGCTGGCGGCCGCGTAGTTGGATGACTTCTGATAATCTCCGGAGATGGTGATGAATCCCTTGGCGCTTGGCATCTTCATCTTGAGGTAGGCATAATGTGGCACCGCCATGAACTTGGCTAAAGCAGGTCGGCCAAGTAGCGCGTGGTACGGGCTTTCCAAGTCGACCACCTCAAACCATATGGGCTCTCGGCGGAAATGATCTTTATCCCCGAAGAGGACATCTATCTGGATCTTGCCAATTGGTGTGTGAGAAAGGCTAGGAACCATGCCGTGGAAGATAGTCCGACTGGGCAGGAGATGCTTGGGTTTGATCTTCAACTTCTCCATGGTGTCACGGTATAGGATGTTGATGTTGTTGCCGCCATCTATCAAGATTCGGGAGAAACAAGGAGCTTGCCTCTCTGTGGCGAAGGTGGCCTCCAACACCAAAGCGTAAGAACACGGAGAGGGCATCACCTTCGGGTGATCAGCCCGGCTCCAACTAATCAGTCTCTTTGACCAGTGCATGAACTCTGGGGCTTCAATGGCTACAGCATTCACCTCATGAGACTGTCGATGCCGGCTGCGCCTGTCATCGGCCACACTGGTGAAAAAAAAATATGCTCCATGTTCTTCAGGGAATCACGGCGTCAACTGCTGGATGGGCCGCCGGCTACTGAGGAGGCGGAGGCGGAGGCGGCTGACCAGCAGGCGGCGGTGGTTGCAGCCCTTCGCCCTTGGAGATTTGTGTGAGCCAATGACACTTCCGGGTGGTGTGGTTGGACGACTTCGCGCTGTTGTGGAACATGCAAGGAGCGTCAAGAGTCTGTTCATAGGAGAAGGTGGGTAACCAGTTGGGCTTGCCACTCTTCTGGCGCTTGGGAGGAGGTTGTCTTTCCAGCTGCCCGTCTTCGACTGCTGCCACCTATCGGCTGGTGGAAATCGGCATCGGGGATTTCCTCTTGTTGTCACTTTGCTGATGTCACCGACTGGTGTCACCAGCTGGGGTACGAGGAGCTTGAGGGGCCATGATGAGGACATGACTACTTTGGATACGACCAAAAATATTGCATACATGCATATTTGTCAGGTGATTTCTAGTGCAAACTATTCAATAATCTATTTATGTTATCCAGAACAAAAATACTTCACACACTTTTGTGTTTTGTCTAATTGTAGGTGTATGGGACATTTGTACAATCCACATATGAAGATAAGGGAAAAGTAGAAGTTTAGGTCCTATTCAAAAAGTCCTGTCACGTCACTTTTGGGCCAAGAGAAGATAGAGTCCAAGTCTCTCACGTTCTGGATTCATATTCGGACTGCGCACACATACCTCACTCAAAACATCAACAAATTTTTTATATTAACTCCAAATTGGGTGATTTTTTTGTTAGAAAGTAGATTTCATGCTCTTTCCATCCCAATTGGAATCACCTTCAAATTTGTCCGGAGCATTGAGATATCTTCGAAAGAATCTGACGCTGCAGCAGAATCCGAGTCAAACAACAAGTCCAAAGGTTTTGCAACACCCCCGCTGTCAGGACCCCGACTCGATGCCACATAGGTCTAGCATGTAACACCTCATATCACTTTGCGGCCTCACGCACGGTATTCCCACGGGTGTCACCTTACCTTTGCCCGGGACCGTTTGCGCCTTTTGGCACACGTATATGATAGTGTCGCTAGCACCCATATGATAAGGAGCCCGGGCTGACATGGCTAGTCGTAAACCCAAAGTGGCACAGACTTACAGGGACAGGCATCCATGACCCAGCATCGAACGTGTCGGTCATCAGCAAGTGGGTTCGGGCTGTAGCACTGGGCTAGCACGACTCTGGTAAACCGGGCTATAGCGGGCTAACAGGCCTCCGATACTCAATGCGTGACATTTCCCCGAAGGGACAGACACAGGAACGAAGAAGGACACATGCCGGCCAGCCTAAGTGTTCCGGAGCAGTAGCAAGCTACCATGGCTCGGTGGAAACACTAGGAGACATTTCCCGGTAAGAGAGGCTACTAAGGATAAACAACTAGATAGTCAGATCCCACACATACCAAGCATTTCAATCATACACACAATATGCTCGATATGTGCAAATACAACAAGGCATCACAACATGACTCTACGACACAAGTAAATATTCAATAGGCTCCGAGGAGCAAGATATTACAAACATGGGTCTTATGACCCAACAATCAGAGCATACAAGTCAAAGCACATGCGGAAGCTTAACATGTCTGAGTACAGACATCTATAAATGAAAAAGGCTGAGAAGCCTGACTATCTACCAATCCTGCCAAGGCACAAGATCGTAGCTGAGGTAACAAGCTAAACGTCGAAGTCCACGCGGAACTACTAGCGAGACCGAAGTCTCTCAGCAAAAACATAAAATAGGCAAACGTGAGTACAAATGTACCCAGCAAGACTTACATCAGAACTATCTACATATGCATCATTATCAACAAAGGGGATGGTGGAGTTTAACTGCAGCAAGCCAGCTTTGACGCGGTGGCTATCCTGATCTACTATTGCAAATAACTCTTTTGAGGTGGCGCACACGAGTCCACATATTCACCATATCAATACACCACTATGGATCCACTCCCGTCTCCCTACGAGAATGCCATCCATAGCACTCACGCTTATCTTGCGTATTTTAGAGTATCCACTTTCACTTGTCTATGAACTGATATAAGCAACCCAGAAGTCCTTTTCCGCGGACACGGCTATTCGAATAGATGATGTTAACCCTGCAGGGGTGTACTTCTTCACACACGCTCTCACCACTTACCGCCGTTTACACGACATGTACTTGGCAACCTTCAAGCGGAAGCCCAACGTGGGTGTCGGCCACAGCCTACCTAAACACTCAAGTCTCTAGTCCAGGTTTATCGCCTATTCGGGTTCCATCCATGAGGAGATCCGGCCGGAGTTTCGCTCACAGCCCCAAACGATGTGAACAGGGTTCCCGAGACACCAAACGGGCGCCCGGTACACCGTGCCACGTGCCTGCCGCATCACAGCCCACCCCTACGGTCAGCGCTGCGCACGGCCTCCAGCATACTACAAACACCAGAAACTACTTGCAACTCCTGGACAGAGGACAAGGGTGATTAAGAAGCCGAGAGGGTCCATTGGTTTCGGGCCCAATGCATGGTAGTAGCTGAATCATGGATCACAAACACAGAACTCAGTTCCTGAGGACGGCTGCAATGAGACAAGCCACCATGTACTCCTACATGGCCTCTCACCGCTACCTTTACCAAATCGTGTTCACACGCTTAGCTCACACACCGTAGGACATGTTCACACACCTCTGATTCATCCCGGATGAATCAGACCTGACTCAACTCTAAGCAGTAGTAGGCATGACAAACAAGCATGAATGAGTAGGCACATCAGGGCTCAAACAACTCCTACTCATGCTAGTGGGTTTCATCTAATTACTGTGGAATGACAGGTCATGCAGAGGATAAAGGGGTTCAGCTACCGCAGCAAGTAACAGATGAATCGATGTTGTCCTAATGCAGTAAAAGAGAGCAGGAGTGAGAGAGTGGGATTGTATCGGAATGAACAAGGGGGTTTTGCTTGCCTGGCACTTCTGAAGATAACATTGAGTCTTCATCAGTGTCAACGATCACATCATCGGTATCACGTCTATCGAGAGGGGACAAATACCGGCAACACAGAAGGGAACACAATCAATGCAATGCACAATATGATGCATGATCATGACATGGCAAAATGAATGTGTTTTGGGCTAATGCAACTAGCAACAGATTAAATGAAGTTGGTTTGAATACAAGATTCAAATTCAAACTCCATATGTGATTATTCAAATGCCATTTAATTGATTTGTGCTATACAGCAGCTATAAGTTGTTCTAAAATGCATGAAAATGGTACAGATGGATTCCTTGAATTTTTCTGATAATTTTTCATATATAATTTATTTAATTTGGAGTTACGGTTAATTTTCTATGATTTATTGAAGTTTTAGCTATTTTCTGAAATTCCTGAAATAATAATAAATCCAGAAATGATTTATGGCGTCAGCACCACGTCACGGTGACGTCAGCAGGGTCAACTGGGCGCCCCAGGTCAAACCTGACGTGTGGGGGCCACACGTCAGTGACACAGGAGCTAATCCCGGTCAAACCCAGCGCTGACTGGGGTTTGACCAGGGGTGGGGCCTACTGTCAGTGGCTGTAGGTGGTTTAGTTAGTTGGATTAGCTCCTAATGACAGAGCCACGTCAGCTAGTGACGCCGGCGACCACGGCGACGGCGAGACCTCGCCGGAGTTGCTCGGCGCGGCGCTACAGGGCACCGTTTTGCTCGGGGTTTGCGGCTACAGCGAGCTGGAAGACTCGCGCATCCAGTGGTGGTGGCGGCAGCAGCTGCGGTGGTCGGAATCAACAGCGGCGACCAAATCGGCGGCGGCCGGAGCTCGGGCATCGCCTAAGACGATGCTATGGTGCAGCTACGGACGAACCGATGGGAGTTTTCGGCTCCTGGGAACATCTCGAGCCCGAGGGCGTGCTCAGACGCGAGCTAAGACATCTGTGGCCACGGCGGTGCCATGGCCGGCGGCGAGGAGCGCTCGGCAAGGTGGTTAGGCGGTTAGGGGAGGCAATCGAGCATGGGGTTAGAGGGAAAAGGGTCGTGGCCTCACAGCGGTTGCAGGGGCCGTAGAAGCGGGCTCGGGGAAGCGATGATGGTGGCGAATCGACGGCGAAGATCCTCGGTGGCCGGAGATGGGGAAGACGGCGTGGTCGGCGATGCAGGGCGTCCGGCGGGGCATGGGTTGGTGGAGAGAAAGAGGGGGTCGAGGCGGAGCCTCTGGGTGCAATGACGAGGCGAGGCAGTGGCTGTGGCCACGGCGACGCTCGTCAGCGGCGGTGGCTCCGTTCGGGTGAGAGGGAGAGAGAGCAGAGGAGAGGATGGGGACGAGAGAGTGAGCGACGGTTCCAGGAGGGGTGCGTGGCGTCGCTAGAGGCTCGGGGAGGAAGCAGGAGGTGGCCAGGGAAGCAGGAGGTGGCCGAGGCAGCGTCGGCGCCCGTCGGCCACGCGCGCTGCCTACTGGCGCGGGGAAGACGACAGGAGGGGAGCCCCTGGTGGGCTGGGCCGGCTGGAGGAGCTGGGCCAGGTGGGCTGAGGTGAGCGCCACGAAGTCCTCTGCTCTTTCTATTTTTGTTTTTATTTATCTATTTTGTTCTGTGTTGTTTTAGTTTAGTAATATACTAAACCATTTTATAAAATCCTGAAAATAGTTATGTGGCTAGAACTAAAATATACCAAACCACATAAAATGTTCCAGTAATTATTGGACATATATTATTTATATATCAAATATATATCCAATGCAAATAGCTATTTATTTAATTCAAAGGCCGAAAATAATTAACTCTGAGATACCAAAAATATTGTTTTGAGTTTTTCCTCTTTGCAATATTTTCAGAGACTAAGAGGAACATTTTCTTGGACTTCTTTGAGGAGATTTTAATGTTGATCATTTTTAGAAGGTTTCTGAGGCTTTGAAAATTCCTCAATTCAAATTTCATTTGAATTAAAACATGATGCTCACATGAGGTCTAGCCTAGTGCATAACAGGACCAGGGATGTGACAACTCACCCCCACTAAACAAAAATCTCGTCCCGAGATTCAAGCGTAGGGTAAGGTGAAGGGGGAGCGCAAACTAGCACAATCTTCACGATCCAGGTTGCACTTCATAGGAACGTTGTTTCGATCACCATCATTGTCTCGAAGTCTTGCCTTGAGAACTCCAACTAACATGACAACGAGAGGAAAGGAAAGACCCTAAAAGAATCGTTCTTCTCGAAGGTCGAACAACTCAGGATTAACTCACGGAATGGGACATAGCAACATCTCTCGAGCTGAGAGACGAAGCACACCTCTAGAGGAATGGAGTGGAACAGATGACGAAGGTTCACTAGGTAGACAACGATTCCACACCTAAGAAGGTGGTAAACGATTGTCAACGTAGCGAGGAGTTGAGTTGCCATGATACCACAACGAGGCACCTTAGGGATGGTGACTCGTAGAAATATCCCCCTAAGTGGCAAAAAGAATTACCTTTGATATAGAGATCATTGAGACTCTCTATATCAGCCTAAGGAAAATCCCAGCAATCGATTGGCGGGGGTCGGTAGAATGGCATACTCGGACTTGAATGATGTGGATTACCTTGTTGAAGACAACGTAATGGATGAATTTGCTTATCACCGGAAATGGAAGAGACCCATAGTAGAATGGCACAATGGCGGTGCAACCTGGGAATAGAATGCAAATGCTGGGACTGATTCTGGTAACTGGGGAAGAACCCAACAATAGCGAGTGAATTCACTGTTTGAAAGGTCATAGCATAACCGAGGAAACTGAGAGGAATCCCAGTTAGTGCCGATGATAACACGTAGCGCTTGTGCGTGCTCTCAAGAACTTGAGCATTTCCACAATCATCAAGGTTTTATCAACATCCGTGTCAAGGGTCCTGGCAACACAACTTGCACCATGATGAATGATGATGGATGATGCAGATGCAAAGGAAGATAACACTTTCTCAGATTTCACCTTAGCGAGGCTAAGGAAACAAAATCTGGATGATCGACCGAGAGACATTTAGCACTCCGCTTCTAATGTTCTCCTTGATGTGCTAGTGTAATCCACCCATAGATATGGTTTGATATCTAGAACATCAAGTAAAGGTCGGACTTCGGAAACACAGAAATCCATAAGGAACAACTAGGGAGGTAGATCCTACGAAATCCTTATGGGGAGGTGGCCAACTTCCTCAATCAAGATACTACAATATTAGGTCTCCCGGCAGGGTGTGTTGGCCACGACATCCACTTTACCGGTTATCGTGAGACCAATATTATATTTCTTGGGAAATGTTCCAAACCATCATATCTGCCTGAGATTCAGATCTGGTTGGTGTCAGGATATTCCAGACTCATTGAGTCTAGAAAGAAAAATGAAAGTTTGCAACACAAATCGACGAGGTGACGTTGCGAGATTCTCGGGGAATGAACTATGATAGTAAGCTCCAAAACATGAGCTGGTTCTTCTACAAACATGTGAACACGTTGTCCCAGACAAGCATGGCCATGTAGTAGTCTTATAATTAAACACTACCGAGTTCAGGTGGGGAACCATAATCGACGATATCGAAGTCTTTACGCAAGTCCATGGATTAGATCCCAAGCATAGACTTCTTTTCCTTGAACAAGTCAATCAGTGGCTTAGTGTGCTAGGGACACATATAGAATGAAGGTTGCAAGCCTCCAGACTACAGAATACTTCGCACGTGTGCATGACTGATTTGGGACGATTCCAAAGGAAACAAAACAATCTTCCTCAAATTCACGGCGGCAACTTTCACCAAATGCATGTGTATAAGAGGAAATCACTCCTTTCATTAACAAGTACTTCATGAGCTAGCATGAAGAAAATGCTTTCAAAAGTTTCCAACACTAGGTTGATGTTCAACATGATTCATGGGGGAAGACAAAATGCTACTGATGGGCTCAACAACAACTCATCGGAATTTCCATATCACTGGACTTCCACCATCATGTGAACACGGTGATAGTATTGGTCAGACCAAAGATGTAATGGTGTATGCTCGAGGGATCAACCACGAGTAAGACAACATTACGAGCATCGTTGGTACTGATTTGATTTGACAATAGCCCACACTCAAATCAAAGGATTGATAAGACAATAGGTCCAGCAACTGATCACAGGGACCGATCGATGAAGATATCATCTTTCTTAAACACACACTACACAAAAATATCCCTTTCTAACGAACTAAGTCAGGCAAGCTTTTATCTTCCAACTCTCCAAGTTGTTGTCTAGCTTAACCAACTAGCTCAGGGATATCCAACACCGATTCTTGGAGAGAAGGTGGTTCACAAGAAACCAACTTGATCACGAGCTCAACATAACAGTCAGGGGACAGCCTGGCAATACTTCCGGGAAGATATTCGGAAAATCACGAACCACCGATATGTTACTAAGCTCGAGAACAATCTTGCTTTTCAGGGCAAGACGATATAATCAAATGAGCGAGGACTTGACAACATCCTAACTCATCAATCGAAATGTGCACCAGGAAGATGAACAAGGTAGCACGATCAGTCTTAGAAGGATGATTCAAAAATCAACATGCTAAGAATGAGGTTATCGTCCATTTAACTACCAAGCAATGGAGTTGCTAGCAGTATTGATTTCACACACCACGATTCACTTGTCGGCATTCCGGTTACAATAACACAGGAACCGAGGAATGAACAATGATGGCAAGAAGTATCACTGTACCAAGAGTTCATAGGATGGTGTGCAATTCCTATAACAATACCGATATAAAGATGGTAATACTCCAAGGTAGAACAGAGCAAAAGCTGGATTAGCAATTTGATCTACGGAGCACAACTTCTTTGACCCAATCCTGGATATGGAAGAGGTACTGGAGTTTGTTTCTCCTAGTCATTCCGCGATAGAATGCTTGACGGACCACAAGAGTAATAGGCATCGATAAACGAACGCACACATACTCTTGACTATCAATTGATAGACGAAGGTCAGTAGACAACTAAAGAGGGACAACTCAAAGGAACATATGATTTTCTGAGTTGTGGATGCATAGATTAGTTTGTCGAACCAGGTTCAACATAATTCTTCCGGATAACCCATGCAGAAAGGTTGAGCTGGCAGAGTCACAATATAGCATGGAGAACTCATCAAGAGCACTCTTGTTGTCATCTTTTGGTTCAGAAGAACTCCTGCCAAGAATGGTTCATGGTAATTGGAAAAAGGATGTATCATGAACCTCAAGGATTATCGCAAAGGTTACTAATATCCTAAAGGAACTAGCAAACACTATCAACATGAAGTAAGTAGAGTGAATCTCGGGTTCATGAACCCAGGAATAGAATACCTACTCCTATGTAGCATCACGAGATGCTTTCGAGAATAATGGCCAGAATCTTCACACTAGGAACGCAAAACGTGGCTAGATTACCAGGTGATACTCTAGACATCTAGGGTCATAATCATAGCTCCAACATATACGTTGAGGCAATAGAGTACATCAACTCACCGTTTAGTGTGGTTAACCTGGCCAGGAAAGACATCGAAACCGAGGGAAGGATTTTGCAATTGCATCAGATTATTTAGAGACCTGGGATGACTCGGACAGTATAACGGCTGTAAATGCTCAGAAAACATTTGAGACATTCACAAAAATGGTGGCATAACCACTCAGAAGCACAATATCAAGGTTTCGAGATCAATAATTAACATACAGAGGTAGAAACTGAACTGAGGCTTAATCCAACAATCTTATAAGTCTACGGATTAGTAACACGTGATCCTGATAGAAAGAAGAGATAGCCTAGTTCTTAATCCCCGTAGGAAAGATAAGATGACTCAGATCAGAAGGGCATGAGGTATAAGGAGTAAAAAGAGACTTACGTTCCATCCCACAATCAATTCCCCTACATATAGCTAAAGCATTTCTAGACTCAACTTCGACCAGTTTGGCTTGGTAATCCTACAGGCAGTCAAGCTCTGATACCAACGCTGTCAGGACCCCGACTCGATGCCACATAGGTCTAGCATGTAACACCTCATATCACTTTGCGGCCTCACACACGGTATTCCCACGAGTGTCGCCTTACCTTTGCCCGGGACCGTTTGCGCCTTTTGGCACACGCATATGATAGTGTCGCTAGCACCCATATGATAAGGAGCCCGGGCTGACATGGCTAGTCGTAAACCCAAAGTGGCACAGACTTACAGGGACAGGCATCCATGACCCAGCATCGAACGTGTCGGTCATCAGCAAGTGGGTTCGGGCTGTAGCACTGGGCTAGCAGGACTCCGGTAAACCGGGATGTAGCGGGCTAACAGGCCTCCGATACTCAATGCGTGACATTTCCCCGAAGGGACAGACACAGGAACGAAGAAGGACACATGCCGGCCAGCCTAAGTGTTCCGGAGCAGTAGCAAGCTACCATGGCTCGGTGGAAACACTAGGAGACATTTCCCGGTAAGAGAGGCTACTAAGGATAAACAACTAGATAGTCAGATCCCACACATACCAAGCATTTCAATCATACACACAATATGCTCGATATGTGCAAATACAACAAGGCATCACAACATGACTCTACGACACAAGTAAATATTCAATAGGCTCCGAGGAGCGAGATATTACAAACATGGGTCTTATGACCCAACAATCAGAGCATACAAGTCAAAGCACATGCGGAAGCTTAACATGTCTGAGTACAGACATCTATAAATGAAAAAGGCTGAGAAGCCTGACTATCTACCAATCCTGCCGAGGCACAAGATCGTAGCTGAGGTAACAAGCTAAACGTCGAAGTCCACGCGGAACTACTAGCGAGACCGAAGTCTCTCTGCAAAAACATAAAATAGGCAAATGTGAGTACAAATGTACCCAGCAAGACTTACATCAGAACTATCTACATATGCATCATTATCAACAAAGGGGATGGTGGAGTTTAACTGCAGCAAGCCAGCTTTGACGCGGTGGCTATCCTGATCTACTATTGCAAATAACTCTTCTGAGGTGGCGCACACGAGTCCACATATTCACCATATCAATACACCACTATGGATCCACTCCCGTCTCCCTACGAGAATGCCATCCATAGCACTCACGCTTATCTTGCGTATTTTAGAGTATCCACTTTCACTTGTCTATGAACTGATATAAGCAACCCAGAAGTCCTTTTCCGCGGACACGGCTATTCGAATAGATGATGTTAACCCTGCAGGGGTGTACTTCTTCACACACGCTCTCACCACTTACCGCCGTTTACACGACATGTACTTGGCAACCTTCAAGCGGAAGCCCAACGTGGGTGTCGGCCACGGCCTACCTAAACACTCAAGTCTCTAGTCCAGGTTTATCGCCTATTCGGGTTCCATCCATGAGGAGATCCGGCCGGAGTTTCGCTCACAGCCCCAAATGATGTGAACAGGGTTCCCGAGACACCAAACGGGCACCCGGTACACCGTGCCACGTGCCTACCGCATCACAGCCCACCCCTATGGTCAGCGCTGCGCACGGCCTCCAGCATACTACAAACACCAGAAACTACTTGCAACTCCTGGACAGAGGACAAGGGTGATTAAGAAGCCGAGAGGGTCCATTGGTTTCGGGCCCAATGCGTGGTAGTAGCTGAATCATGGATCACAAACACAGAACTCAGTTCCTGAGGACGGCTGCAATGAGACAACCCACCATGTAATCCTACATGGCCTCTCACCGCTACCTTTACCAAATCGTGTTCACACGCTTAGCTCACACACCGTAGGACATGTTCACACACCTCTGATTCATCCCGGATGAATCAGACCTGACTCAACTCTAAGCAGTAGCAGGCATGACAAACAAGCATGAATGAGTAGGCACATCAGGGCTCAAACAACTCCTACTCATGCTAGTGGGTTTCATCTAATTACTGTGGAATGACAGGTCATGCAGAGGATAAAGGGGTTCAGCTACCGCAGCAAGTAACAGATGAATCGATGTTGTCCTAATGTAGTAAAAGAGAGCAGGAGCGAGAGAGTGGGATTGTATCGGAATGAACAAGGGGGTTTTGCTTGCCTGGCACTTCTGAAGATAACATTGAGTCTTCATCAGTGTCAACGATCACATCATCGATATCACGTCTATCGAGAGGGGACAAATACTGGCAACACAGAAGGGAACACAATCAATGCAATGCACAATATGATGCATGATCATGACATGGCAAAATGAATGTGTTTTGGGCTAATGCAACTAGCAACAGATTAAATGAAGTTGGTTTGAATACAAGATTCAAATTCAAACTCCATATGTGATTATTCAAATGCCATTTAATTGATTTGTGCTATACAGAAGCTATAAGTTGTTCTAACATGCATGAAAATGGTACAGGTGGATTCCTTGAATTTTTCTGATAATTTTTCATATATAATTTATTTAATTTGGAGTTACGGTTAATTTTCTATGATTTATTGAAGTTTTAGCTATTTTCTGAAATTCCTGAAATAATAATAAATCCAGAAATGATTTATGGCGTCAGCACCACGTCACGGTGACGTCAGCAGGGTCAACCGGGTGCCCCAGGTCAAACCTGACATGTGGGGGCCACACGTCAGTGACACAGGAGCTAATCCCGGTCAAACCCAGCGCTGACTGGGGTTTGACCAGGGGTGGGGCCTACTGTCAGTGGCTGTAGGTGGTTTAGTTAGTTGGATTAGCTCCTAATGACAGAGCCACGTCAGCTAGTGACGCCGGCGACCACGGCGACGGCGAGACCTCGCCGGAGTTGCTCGGGGTGGCGCTACAGGGCACCGTTTTGCTCGGGGTTTGCGGCTACAGCGAGCTGGAAGACTCGCGCATCCAGTGGTGGTGGCGGCAGCAGCTGCGGTGGTCGGAATCGACGGCGGCGACCAAATCGGCGGCGGCCGGAGCTCGGGCATCGCCTAAGACGATGCTATGGTGCAGCTACGGACGAACCGATGGGAGTTTTCGGCTCCTGGGAACATCTCGAGCCCGAGGGCGTGCTCAGACGCGAGCTAAGACATCTGTGGCCACGGCGGTGCCATGGCCGGCGGCGAGGAGCGCTCGGCAAGGTGGTTAGGCGGTTAGGGGAGGCAATCAAGCATGGGGTTAGAGGGAAAAGGGTCGTGGCCTCACAGCGGTTGCAGGGGTCGTAGAAGCGGGCTCGGGGAAGCGATGATGGTGGCGAATCGACGGCGAAGATCCTCGGCGGCCGGAGATGGGGAAGACGGCGTGGGCGGCGATGCAGGGCGTCCGGCGGGGCATGGGTTGGTGGAGAGGAAGAGGGGGTCGAGGCGGAGCCTCTGGGCGCAACGACGAGGCGAGGCAGTGGCTGTGGCTCCGTTCGGGTGAGAGGGAGAGAGAGCAGAGGAGAGGATGGGGACGAGAGAGTGAGCGACGGTTCCAGGAGGGGTGCGTGGCGTCGCTAGAGGCTCGGGGAGGAAGCAGGAGGTGGCCAGGGAAGCAGGAGGTGGCCGAGGCAGCGTCGGCGCCCGTCGGCCACGCGCGCTGCCTACTGGCGCGGGGAAGACGACAGGAGGGGAGCCCCTGGTGGGCTGGGCCGGCTGGAGGAGCTGGGCCAGGTGGGCTGAGGTGAGCGCCAGGTAGTCCTCTGCTCTTTCTATTTTTGTTTTTATTTATCTATTTTGTTCTGTGTTGTTTTAGTTTAGTAATATACTAAACCATTTTATAAAATCTTGAAAATAGTTATGTGGCTAGAACTAAAATATACCAAACCACATAAAATGTTCCAGTAATTATTGGACATATATTATTTATATATCAAATATATATCCAATGCAAATAGCTATTTATTTAATTCAAAGGCCCAAAATAATTAACTCTGAGATACCAAAAATATTGTTTTGAGTTTTTCCTCTTTGCAATATTTTGAGAGACTAAGAGGAACATTTTCTTGGACTTCTTTGAGGAGATTTTAATGTTGATCATTTTTAGAAGGTTTCTGAGGCTTTGAAAATTCATCAATTCAAATTTCATTTGAATTAAAACATGATGCTCACATGAGGTCTAGCCTAGTGCATAACAGGACCAGGGATGTGCCACCCACTTTGGCCCATGAGCCTTGTATGACCTAGGGTTAGTTTTAGGCTGCCTTGGGATGTCCTTCCACCTCCTTGGCCGCCACCCCTTGCTCCTATATAAGTAGATCCATCTAGTAGCTTTTTCCTTGGATTTGTTTAATTAAAAGTTAGCCATTGCAACTTCGTGTACTTCATCTGTGTCCAACGACCAGACCAAGACCGCTTACGGATCCCCACCATTATCAATACTTCATATATATTTGCAATATTCGGATTGCTTTATCATATTCTTGCTCGTTATTCGATTGCTTGCAGGAATAGACCTTCGTGGTCAGGCTGACCATGCTTCCGGCATCGTCAGTAACCTCAGGAGATTGGTTTTGGGATTGCTAAGGCGCAACGTCTTGCACGTTTGTAGTCGGATCGTCAAAGTCGACTCCACCAAATCGATAGTTATCATCTCATCGAAAGATCGGGACCCTCGCCTCTATCAAGTGGTATCAGTTTTCAGGTTGCTCGGTGAGAATTTCCAGTTTTTCCTAGATTGGATTTATTTTCTTACCTATTGTCCAAGAAAAAGCCACAAAAATAAGTTAGATCTATTCATCCGTTGTCCAAGCCAGTCTGATCCTTTGCAATTTTCTTTTCATTGCTTGCATAGTTGAATTATCGGTTGCATCATCGTGTCGAGTTGCTGGTCTGAGTGTCTAGGTCGTTTAGAGTTTTGAGTTCTATTCACATTAGTCACGCCACTTCTGCATTGTTATCCCTTCCGCTGTCCAGCACCCATCCATCAATTTCCACCGCGTGCTACCCAACGTTCATTGTCATAATAATAGTTGAGATCGTTCACATCTTCACTTGATCCAATCTGCATCTTATCTAGTTTGTTTTGGAAAGAGGGAGAGAAAAAAAAGAGGAAAAAAAGGAAGAGAAAAAAAGAGAAAGAAAAAGAAAAAATGTGAGGAAAAAAATAGAGAAGAAAAAAAAACAAAATTCTGATCTATCTAGACTCAATCTCGTAGTTGAATTCGGACGGGAATCTGTTTTGTGCACTGTTCAGTAAACATGCATAACTTCCTCATACGAAGTCCGTTTTGGCTCCACGAGTACTCAAATGAAAGCTAGCAACGAGCCGCATCTAAATAGTTGCAGAAGCTTGTTCAATATTTGGCACCTCAAAATCGGCTTCTAAATAGGTCTTCTTGCCCTCCAAAGTTCACGAACACAGCTTATTCCAGTTTTCACGCCATTTTTAGAATTTTTTGACTCCTCATATCAACTCGGAATTGAGTGATTCCTATTGAGTTTGAAAGCTTGAGTCAGTACCTTTCTTGAAAAAAATTATCAAAAAATTGGCACAAACTTTTCTAGAGGAAAGTTGGAGAGAAAGTTGTTGATATATCATGCTTGGTTGTTATTTCACATCATTATTTTTACTGCCATTGTGATCTTCACTTATATTTTCCTGTCCAGAGCTAGTTCGTATCTTTTATTGATGCTAGTTGTGCTACGGCGTGACCTCATTAGTGTTCTAGGCTCGCGTCTCTAGTCCGGTCTAGCCTCGGACTAATACAGTACCGTGTTGAGCGTTTATTCAACATTGCATCTCTGAAATGATTATTGCTAATCTTTTGCTACCGTATATAGCCAACCTAGCTCCACATATTTCTACACTGTGTATACGAACTTTCCCCTAGCAATCGCTTTACTCAATCTTCAGAGTTATTTGACACTGCTGGTTGCCGATCACCACCTGTTGCATGGTAAGAACTTGTAAGATATTGAGATTTGCTATACTGTGAACGTTTTACCACCACTTCCAAGTAGTTCATAGGAACATTTTTTTGGATTATGTTTCTTGTTTCTACAAATCATGACAGGATCCAGAGTCAATTCATGGGCTTTGTCGATCGTGGGAGACATGCCACCACCTTTGCAAATACCACAACCATCACAAGAGGTGCACAAACATCCAAATGCACATGACCAGGTGAATGTATCTATACCACCATTTAATGGCCGTTTTAGACCTGCTTTATATATTGAATGGGAGTTCAACATGAAAAATATATTTACTTCCCATAATTTTGATGAACATAAAAAGGTTAAGGTTGCGGTTGGTTCTTTCACTGGTTATGCTTTGGTTTGGTGGCGTGAATATTGTCGGTTACACCCTGATTATATACCGACTACTTGGGATGATTTGAAACTTGCCATGCGACATACTTTCGTTCCCTCTTATTATACTCACGACATGATTAAGAAGTTGCAACATTTAAAACAAGGTAGTGATAGTGTAACAAAATATTATGATGATTTACAAACTACCTTGTTGCATTCCTCTTTAGAAGAAAGTGAACATGATTTTATGGATAGATTTTGGGGAGGATTAAACCATGATATTCAAGAAATATTAATTCATGAAGAGTGTTATCCTATGGACCATTTGTTTCGTCTTGCTTGCAAAGCTGAACAGGAAATAAAACGACGTGTTGCCCACGAGGAGAACAAGCGCACGGTGCACATTCCAAGAGTTGATATGATTGTTCCTTCAATTACCAGGCATACTATGACAACCACATCAGTTGTTGTGAGGACTACATCACCTCCACCAAGTGACACATCGCCCCTGAGAGTCGCTACATCATCTGAGTTGATCATAAAAGGTAATGACAAAGGTACTGATCTTCCATCTCTACATGAGAATGATGAATGCCTTGTCAATTTGAATGCACCATCTGATGAGCTACCCACTAATTTGTCCGGACCACCTATTTAGAGGACTATGTTGATAATTTGACTTTGACATGTGATCAAACAACTGAAATACCAACAATTTTGAGTGCACCCATTGAATTAACTGTTGATGCAAAAGAACCAATGTTTAATCATTTTGATATGACCTCTAATCTTGGTGATCATTCTGTGTCCAATGACTTATTGCATGTTTGCTTATTTAAGCATGTTGTCGCATGTAAATTTGATGCAAGTAAGATTTATTCACCAATGATGAGATGGTTTAATGATGAATATTGTCACTCTTTTGATATGAATAAGAGCTTCACTTATATGTGCAAACTGAGTTGCAATATTTTCATGCCTTCTACTTATGATAATATTTTGGCTTTAAATTTTATGATCTATGAAAGTTACTCATGTATACATGTCTCGTGTGTGCAAAAATCAAGGGAAGTGAAAATGGATGACATATACATATACAACATGTACACCTTGTCTCTTTTGTTAGCAACATTTCATATTAAGCAACGCCGAGGATGGCTTTGTTTTCAAGAAGGGGAGGATGATGAGGACATGACTACTTTGGATACGACCAAAAATATTGCATACATGCATATTTGTCAGGTGATTTCTAGTGCAAACTATTCAATAATCTATTTATGTTATCCAGAACAAAAATACTTCACACACTTTTGTGTTTTGTCTAATTGTAGGTGTACGGGACATTTGTACAATCCACATATGAAGATAAGGGAAAAGTAGAAGTTTAGGTCCTGTTCAAAAAGTCCTCTCACGTCACTTTTGGGCCAAGAGAAGATAGAGTCCAAGTCTCTCACGTTCTGGATTCATATTCGGATTGTGCACACATACCTCACTCAAAACGTCAACAAATTTTTCATACGAAATCCAAATTGGGTGATTTTTTTGTTAGAAAGTAGATTTCATGCTCTTTCCAACCCAATTGGAATCACCTTCAAATCCGCCCGGAGCATTGAGATATCTTTGAAAGAATCTGACGCTGCAGCAGAATCCGAGTCATACAACAAGTCCAAAGGTGTTGCACCACCTCCACATGGGCCCATGAGCCTTGTACGACCCAGGGTTAGTTTTAGGATGCCTTGGGATGTCCTTCCACCTCCTTGGCCGCCACACCTTGCTCCTATATAAGTAGTTCCATCTACTAGGTTTTCCTTAGGATTTGTTTAGTTAAAAGTTAGCCATTGCAACTTCGTGTACTATGTTTGTGTCCAACGACCAGACCAAGACCGCTTACGGATCCCCACCATTATCAATACTTCATATATATTCGCAGTATTCAGATTGTTTTATCATATTCTTGCTTGTTCTTTGATTGCTTGCAGTAATAGACCTTCATGGTCAGGCTGACCATGCTTCCGGCATCGTCAGTAACCTCAGGAGATTGGTTTAGCGATTGCTAAGGCGCGACGTCTTGCACGTTTGTAGTTGGGTCGTCAAAGTCGACTCCACCAAATCGATAGTTATCATCTCATCGAAAGATCGGGACCCTCGCCTCTATCAGGAGTCGGCCGTGGTGTACTTGTCTGCTATGATTAGTAGCTCATCGAGGGTCGTCGGCTCATCGCAGAGGAGCCGGTGTTTGAGAAAAGTGCCTTCTCTGCACCCGGCCATGAAGTACTCGATGGCCTGCACCTCATGCACTCCCTCACAATAGTTGCACAACTCGGCCCAACGTGTGAGGTAGTCGCGAGTCAATTCGTTGGGGCCTTGGACGCACAAGGAGAGCTGGCGAGGCTTGGGCAGCCACTTGTATGTGCTAGTGAACTTGCGGACGAAGGCCTCAGTGAAATCCACCCAGCTGTTGATGTTGCGGGGCTTCAGGCTATTCAGCCATGTCCGAGCGGTGCCCTGGAGCATCAGTGGAACATACTTCACGACAACGCACTTGTTGCCGTTTGCTATGCTGATGGCTGTCCTCCGGTTTCACGGAGACGGTATATACTTGGGCGTATCTCTTGGGAGCGTGAACCCTTTGGGGAAGGGCTCATCAATAATGCAGGGGCCAAAGCAAGGCGAGCCCAGCGTGCCTTCTTCTTCTAGCGCCAGGGATCGGTTGAGACGATCGATCTGGTGGCGGGCATCATTCTCTCTGATTCCTTCTCGAGGGCCAAGCCGGCCTCCAAGACTCGGGTGGTCGATAGGCGGCGGAGACACGCGCCTTTCTCTGCGCTGACGAGGTCGGTAGCCGGCTGGTCGTTCCACCGCACGAGGGCGACCGACTTGGTTGCGCTCGATGGTGATGTGCGTCCGACTGCGGCTGGCAGCCGGCTCCTTGTCTCGTCGTCCATGGTTGCCATCAGTCAGTGTCCAGGACATCGCGCCGTGCTCCTGGCGGGGAGGCGTGTCATCGTTCCGCCGATTGGAGTCCTCGACAAGGCAGCCGCATCAATGAGTCACTGGACGCGTTCCATCATATGGCGACGCTCGTCGCCTTAGAGGTTGTCCAGCTCATCTGCTGCCGCTTGGACGGCTCGTATGTTCTCCATAGTTGTGGAGTAGATGGGGCGGTCGGCCCCGAACGTGCTGGCAATGGCCGCGCCGCGCTGCCGAACCGTACCGACGCGGTTGTGCCTGCCAACGGCGCGGTCCATCTCGCGCTGATAAGCCTCCAAAAGGCGTCTCATGCTAGATAGCTTCTCGGCGCTCTCGACAAGATGGACGCGGCGGGCTTCCAGCGTCTCGGCGTCGGCATCGTCTGCGATGGGTGCGGACAGGTCTTGCAGCATTGTCTGGAGCCGGTCCCGGGTACTGTCACCGGAAACTCCATCATGGCTGATGACGAGCACCTCCGTGACGGTGCTGCCGCAGCTGTCAGCGCGAGGGAGAGGATCATCAACAATCACCACGTTGGTAGGGAATGTGTTGAGCGACGCTGTGTCGGAGTCGACAAGCATCGGATCGGTGGAGCCAACGGACTCCAAGTCGGCGGCCGGCTCATTGGCGACGTGAAGCTAGTCGAGGAGGTTGACGAGACGGCTCTCAGGACCGTCTTTGCCTGCGTCTGATGAAGGCTCGTCGGAGAGGCGGATGTCGCCAACAAGGTCGGCGAGGCAGCTCGCCGCACAGGCGACCTCCACGCAATGCAACGCGTCGGCGCAAATGCCATCCGGCTTGCTTGGCTGGCTGCGCTCGGCAGGGAGGAAGAGGGTTCCTGTCCAGAACATATCTCCGGACGACGGTGCACCTAGCCCCACGGTGGGCACCAAATGTCGGGGGTTTGGTGCGACATATGCCAAGGGATGGCTAATCATGATGGGGGCTAGTAAGACGTCGCCAGTGCCAGGAAACGGGATGAGGCGAACATGATGAAGACATCAATACCATTGTTACCCCCACAGGCCATGCTGTTATACATATTGGACCAATTACTAGAGCTCGCCCACACCAATTAAATTATTAGGTACTTATGTTTCTTGGTAATGATTCTAATGTTCATGAGAATATGATGTTGCCTAAATTTGATACAATTGTTTTGCTTACAAATGAAGGGCCTAGCTTGGACAAGAAAGATGAACCTTGGAGCAAGTTCAAGCATGGAGATGATGGCATGCGCAAGGGGAAAAAGAACGGAGTTACAAGTGGTGATTCCAGGACATTGAAGCCACCATAATGAGTGCATGAAGCCTTGGACAAAATATACAAGATGCCACTTCATAAATTTCGTCCAGAGACTATTCTAGGTGCTGCGTCACCTTATTATTGGGCCAGGCCCATGTATTTTTGAAATACTTAAGTATAGGCTGTTTTTAGAGTCCGTATGTGTGGGGAAACAAGAGTTAGGGTTGGTTTCGGACCCCTCCACCAAGGGCCACGAAATTCCCCCTCTCTCATCCATATATAAAGCCCTTAGGGCATCGTTTAGACTTTGGGTTTTGTTTAGATTAAAAGTTCGCCATAGCTGCAACTTCGGGTACTTCATTTGTGTCCAACGACCAGACCAAGACGTCTCAGAACCCCACCTTCATTAATAAAGCTTTCCTCTTTATTCGCAATATCCAGATTGCAATCTCACTTTCTTGCTTGTTCTTCATTTGCACGCAGGAAATAGACCCTCGTGGTCAGGTTGATCGTGCTCCGGCGTGGTCAATAACCCTCTGAAGTTGGTTTAGCGATTGATAGGCACGACGTCTTCGCACGTTCGTAGTCGGATCGTCAAAGTCGACTCCCATAGAAAACGATATCTGTCTCATCAAAACATCGGGACACCTTCGCCTCTATGAAGTGGTATCCGATTTCCAGGTTGCGCGGTGAGATTTTACAGTTTTTCATAGTTTAGATCGAGTCTGTTCTTCATACCTATAGTCCACGAAAAAGCCAAAAAAAATTAGGGTTAGTTCATCCTATCCGAGCCAATCTGAGCCTTTGCATAATATTTTCTGTATTTGCTTTGTTGAATTTGCGGTTGCATCATTGTGTCAAGTTGCTGGTCTTAGCATCTAGTCCTTTAGAGTTTCGAGTTATGTTCACAGGTTGTCACGTCGCTCCTGCCATATATCACCACCGCATCATCGTCATCGCTGCTGCCATATACCACCACCACACCAACTTCATGGTCGCTGCCATATTCACCACCACATATTCACCACCAATCCGAGTCCATATACGCCACCACATATCCGCCGTCATCACGCCAATCCGAGTCCACCTGCAACATATATCCGCCACCAGTCCGATTTCCACCAGATTCATCGCCGCCACCAGTTCGAGATTCCACTAGATTCATCTCCGCCACTATTCCTAGTCCGAGTCCATTAATTGTTATTTTTTTCGATTTCCAGATCACGCGATAATCCGAGTTGTGATAGAGTAGGACTCCCCAACTTTTGAGCCATCCGTAGAAGAAAAATAGTTCCAAATTCAAAAAAAACTAAGTCTAGAAAATTCTGGCTGGGCAGTTTTTAGACAAGTTGTAGACTTTTTCGAAAAAAATTGTGGAGCAAAAAAAAGAGGAAAAAGTGCAAAAAAGTGAAAAAAAGAAAAAAAAATTAAGAGCGTGCTCCTCACTACTAGGAAAAGGGCTATAGATAATATGGACACTAATGGCGCACCAGACATGTGGTGCGCCACTACTATATAGTAGTGGCGCTCCATGTGTTGTCGTGCCATTAGTGTGATAGACACTAATGGCGCACCACGCCCATGGTGCACCACTACTAACATTTTTTTTCCAAAAATACTAATGGCGCACCAGGGCACAGTGCACCATTACTAGTTTTAACTAGTAATGGCGCATCACTCACCCCGTGCGCCACTACTATCATTTTTTTTTGCAAAACTACTAATGGCGCACCACCAGGTGGTGCACCATTAGTAACCAGGGTTACTAATGGAGCATTTGTAGGTGGTGCGCCATTAGTAACCTTGGGACCAGCTAGATATTTTGGCAGCCACCTACACACTCACTTTCCCCACTTCATTCTCTCCACCTCCTCCTCCAAGCTTGTCTCGGGTGCCTCCTCCTCCTCACCTCATTTGCACCATAGATTCATCCAAATTAAGTGGTTAAATTACCTTTTTTGATAGGTAAGTAAGGGGAAAGCTTTCTTTATGTTGTAGATCTACTTTTTTCTCCCTCCAACAACATGCACATGCACTTTTTATGGCCTAGCTAGATCTATGTATGTTTGTGGTGTTGCATATGTTTGTGTTGTTGCATATACGTTTGTGTTTGCAGGTACCGGTATTTGAAATGCGATAGCTGCCAATGTTTGACGGAATGTTGATTCATTTCCGTTTCGGCAAGAATTTTGGCACTATGCATTCTTTTTGGTCCTATTGTTAGGGAAAGTCATGCCAAATTTTTTCTTGGTTCTAAAATATCGTTTTGCCTTACCCCGCAGGCGACCATGGTCCGCACGATGATCGAAGGCATCGTGAATAAGTTTTTGAGCTCCGCGAAGGCCGAGATGCTTCAAAAGAAAGAGATGGACATAAGATGTCCATGTCGAAGATGCAAGCTGAAGAGCCTTATTGCGGACCTAGATTCCGGGCAGCTGCGGGACCACCTGCTCTTGCGTGGTTTCATGGAAGGCTATCGGTGGCAAGGTGATGAAGATGACTATGAAGTCGTCCATGGGGGCCGGGTAAGAAATGAGGAAGGGCAGCAAGACAACCACAGCGGCGAGGGCGGGCGGGAAGACGAAGAATCTCCAGGACATGATCACGACGGTGATGTTGTACATAGTCATCATGTAGAAGATGCCGCGCATGATGATGAGGAAGATCAAGACGAAGGGCATTATCATGAAGATGAAGATGTCGGAGCAGACGACGATGGACCATCGATGGGCTGGGTGCAGGACCCTCATATTCAAGAGCTGCTTCTCAAGCAGACGGATAACGCAAGAGCTGCCGCCCGAGAGAAAGCCAAGCTGGATCAACTTGAGATAGATGCGGTTACTCCATTGTATGAAGGATGCAGGCCCGAGGATACCCGCCTGAAAGTAACGCTCATGGCTCTGGAGATGAAGGTGAAACACAAAATGACCGACGCATGCTTCGACGAGAACATGTCATTCTGGCACGAACGTCTTCCCAAGGGGAACAAGTGCCCGACCAGTTTCGAGGAGGCGAAGAAAATCGTGTTTCCTCTAGATTTACCGCATGTGAAATACCATGTGTGCATGAAAAATTGCATCATTTATCGGGATGAGCACGTGGAGTCTACCATATGTCCGGTGTGCGGCGTCACTCGATACAAGAAGAGGAAGAAAGCTCCTCCAAAAGTGGTGTGGTACTTTCCGATCACTCCTCGTTTGTAGCGGTATTTCGCGAACCCTAAGGTAGCAATGCTCCTGCGTTGGCATGCAGATAGGGAGGACAAGATAAATAAAATGACGCAAGGATGGGAGCCAGTGGCAAGCGTTGAAATTCGAACACCTAGAATTTGGGAATGATCCAAGGAACATCGTGCTGGGCGCGAACACCGATGGAGTCAATCCGTTTGGCAGCCAGAGAAGCACACATAGCACCTGGCCTGTGTTTGTGTGGATGTACAACCTTCCCCCCTGGTTGAGCATGAAGAGGAAGTACATTCACATGAGTATGCTAATTGAAAGGCCGAAACAACTAGGGAACGACATCAATCTGTATCTGGGGCTGCTGAAAGAGGAGCTAGACACGCTGTGGAAAATGCCAGCCTATACGTGGGACAGCGTAGAGAAAGAATATTTCCCTATGAGAGTCGCACTGCTCACGACGGTGCAGGACTATCTCGGTTACGGATATGTCGCGGGGCAGGTGGTCCATGGATTTTCTGGATGCGTCAGGTGCATGGATGACACAACGTATCTCCAGCTAGATAGAGATCCCAGGTCTTCGAAAACCGTGTTCATGGGACATCGAAGGTGGCTTCGCAACATGACCCGTGGAGAAAACGCAAGGTTCTGTTCGATGGTGAAACCGAACCCCGAAGTCGCCCACGTACGAGGAGCGGCGATGAAATAGACGAGCTATTGAAAAACTGGAAAGATTGCCCACTGTCGGGAAACAAGAAAAAGGCGCCAGAGCCGGGAAAGAAGCGAAAGGCGCCAGAGCCGGTGCTAAAGGTATGGAAAACGAGGTCTGTTTTTTGGGACTTGCCGTACTAGAAGATCCACCATGTGCCTCACGGCCTTAATGTCATGCAAAGCATGAAGAATGTGTGCGAGAGTTCGCTTGGTACCCTGCTCAACATGCCAGAGAGGACCAAAGATGGGCCGAAAGCAAGGGCAGACTTGAAATCAATGGGCATCAGGGAGGAGCTTCACGCTAATGATGATGATGATGAGGCGAAGGAGGACACAGAAAGTCGTCGCAAAGGCAAAAAGGCCAAGAAGACCAGAAATGACTTCCCTCCCGCGTGCTTCACTCTAAGTCAGGAGGAGATCGATCAGTTTTTCACCTGCCTCGTAGGAGTAAAACTTCCTTACAGTTACGCGGGGATGATAAGCAGATACCTAGACTCAGCAAAGCAGAAGTTCAGCGGGATGAAGTCTCACGACTGTCACGTGCTGATGACACAAATACTTCTAGTTGCAATCCGTGGGATCATGGATGCGCACGTCCGTGAAACGCTATTTGGCCTATGCAACTTTTTTGACATCATCTCTCAGAAGTCGGCAACTAAGAAGGCTACATGAAGAGATCGTGGTGATGCTATGCGACCTTGAGATGTACTTCCTGCCCGCATTCTTCGACGTTATGGTGCGTCTGCTGGTCCATATTGTGGAGGATATCATCCAACACAGGGCAACATTCCTGCACAACATGATGTCGTTCGAAAGGATGAATGGTGTCATCAAAGGATACGTTTGCAACATGTCACGTCCAGAGGGAAGCATAGCCAGGGGCTTTCTGACCGAAGAGTGCATCTCCTACTGCACGAATCATCTAGGCATCGAGAACCACGTTGGTCTGCCCGTCCATAGGCACCTCGACAGGCTCGCTGGATGGGGTCACCGCGAGGGTCGCCGCGAAATGCATGTCGACTTCGAGGGTCGACTCGCCGACTTTGAAAGAGCAAACCTAGTCGCGCTACAACACATAGACGTGGTCGATCCTTGGGTGGTAGAGCACAAAACCTTTATTGAGAAGACGTACAATGACCGAGGCCAACAGAGGATGGACGGAGATATAATCAAAGAGCACAACTCATGTTTCACGCGTTGGTTCTAGCAGAAGCTTCTGTCGTACCCTTTACATGAGGATTCTTCCGTGGAAGAACAACTCATATTTGCCATGTCATAGGGCATCGAGCACAACCTGATGATGTATGAGGCATGGGATATTAACGGCTACACATTCTACACCGAGGGAAAGGACATGAAGAGCGATGGTTATCAAAACTCCGGGGTAACGATGGAATCCTACACCAGTAACGACATGGACGGATACTACGGAAGGATCGAGGAGATCTAGGAGCTGAGCTATGCTGGAGAGAAGGTCCCGATGTTCCATGTTAGATGGGCCAAGAGCGTCATAAAAGAAGACCGGTATTTCACCACCATGGTTATACCCGAAGCCAAATACAAGACCGCTGGCGCAAAGGTCACCGCGAAAAATGAGCCACGGGTACTGGCTTCCCAAGTAGACCAATGCTTCTTCATTACCGACCCGTCAAAGCCCAGTCGTGTTGTCGTGAGGAGAGGCAAAAGGAAGATCATCGGAATGGATGGAGTCGCTAATGGGAAAGACATCGACAAGTACAGCGACCTGAAGATGGAACATGACGACGACGATGAAGTACCAGCATACCCCACAAGAAGAAGCAGGACCACCCTACCTAAAGGACGTCCGTTCAACAGAAGAACTCCATTTACGAAAAATAAGGGCAAGAAGATTGTGAATAGATAGCTAGCTAAGATCGATTGTATTTAAATTGTAGCCTTCATTTCTCGATTGTATTTCGACATATTGAAATGATATTTCTTCTATTCTAATGTCCTCATGAATATTTATTTATGTTTATTATGGTATTGAATTTCTAATTCACAAAAAGTATTGAATTTGTTAATATTTTTTGAACTCGTGAATATTTTTAAATTTAATTCATGGGCACTTTTTGAATTCTTGAATATTTTTCAATTTTGATGATATTTTTTCATATTCAATATGAAAAAATATTGAATATTCATGAGGACACTCGATCTCGATCCCCCTCCATCTCGATCGCTATCCTCCCTCACCAGATCCCCCTGGCTGCCGAGCACCCCCCGCACCCTCCCCCGCTCCACCGCCGGCGACGACCCCCCACACCCTCATCCGCTCCATCGCCGCCAACCACCCCTCTCGCCTCCCCCCCCCTTCTGATCAAGTTTTTATCAGAGAGTATGGGACAAGAATCACATATTTTCATCAGAAGAAAGGAACACTGCTTGTATTTTTGTAGGCATGTATATCTGTGATGTATATTTTGTCTCCTGCTAAAATCTAAGATTGCAATTTGTTATAATTACTTAGTTTTAGTCACGGCAGTAGCCATTTGTACTGTAGTAGCCGTATATGTTGAGGTCATGCATTTTTTTGACATATGACGTAGTACTGCCTTTGTTAAGTCCTGGCTCTCATATGGGATGAGTATTTCATTAGAGAAATACAGCACTTCTTGTATTTTTGCTTGTTTGCAGGAATGAAGCACTGTGATGTATGTTTTGAGTATTAGCTGTTAGGAATGCCCATCACGCGGGAGGAAGAACCATGCCACCATATAATCTGTTGTCGTAAAAATTGTAGTGGATATCCTGCTCTAGGTTGTTACTTGCAAGTACTTGCTTGCCAAAGAAGTTGTATAAAATGGTACAGAATTAGCTTTTATCTGATTTACTGAACACCGCATGTAAAATGATCAAACCATTTCGCTACTATTAAAGAGAGACTCTCTAGGTTGCTACCAACTTTAGAAGGCCAGTGTTGTCAAGTTATTCGTTTCGTGCAGACTTTCTAGTATAGTTGAACTTAAATTCCTTTTGTTATCTAGAGCATTCAAAATCACTGTAATCTGATGGACCGGACTGAAACTAGGTGAACCAATGAGCAATTTCCCTCATAGGAAAATTACAGGCAAGGTTCCAGGTGCCACTACTGCAAAGTGCTAATTATGCTGGTCCCTGGCACAACGAGTCATTCTTGCTCCACACGTCAGTAACTTTGCTTGTTTGCTGGGTTTTGTCTTCGACCATCATGTCGTGATGATTTTGTAGGTACCCCGAGAGGCCCTTGAGTTTGCCAGAATGTCGATTAACTTCCGTTCCGGCAAATTCGGGTACTCCATATGCCCTATTTTCAGCAAAGGTCATGCTGAAATTGTTCGTGAATTTTAGCATGACTTTGCTAAAAATAGGACATATGGGGTACTTGCGACTAATGCATGGGCCGGGGTATCTCAGTACTTAATTAAGTAGGATCAACTGCCCCTTTATTCTTGCTGCATTAAACCATAGGTGGCAATAGTGCTAAGTGATTAGGCCCAACCTAGAATTCTCCTTCCCTTTTCTTGATAGGGTATATTATTAGAAGATACCCATATATATCAGCCAACCTAGGGTGCCTCGGCATCGATAAACCCTAAATGATAAAAGCTTAGCTTTTAGGATGCCTCGGTGTTGACAAACCATAAATTATAAAACCTTGGCTTTTAGGGTGCCTCGGCGTCGACAAACCCTAAATGATAAAAACTTAGCTTTTAGGATGCCTCGATGTTGACAAACCCTAAATGATGAGACCATGATCTTGTTCCTTGACAATAACCAACTTTTTGACCAAATTTTTTTCCTATTTAGAGAGAACCATGGCCCAACGATGAGGCCGGTGGTTCGGGCAAGCAATTCTGGGAGCTATCCCAGGAGATGGAGGAAGAACCTCACCGCTATGAGGACGCTGCGGAAGACACCGATCCTGACTACACAACCCCTAGTGGCATCGGGGATGACACCACTGATGGTGCCGCCGAGGATGCCACCACTGATGATGGCAGCGCACGCACAGATGGCAGCCAACCGAGGAGGCAACGGAAGGACCGGCGCCCAAACGTGCTCGACACCGTCAAGGAGGAATTTACTGAAGTGAACTCCGACGGGCATCCAACGGCGCCCAAAGAATTAGTCAAGGGGTACTCGGTTCAGATTGGGTGAATTCTTCGGAGCACCGTCTCGATCAGCACCGAGAACCTAAGGCATAAGGACCGAGGGAATTTGCGCAGCCTCCTCTTCACGAAGCTGCATGAACGATACAAGTTCCCCATTGACTTTGCAAACACATGCCTCTCAGGGAATAAAGTGAACAGTGCCGCCCTCACGAGGATAAGCACGGCCCTGTCTACTTGGAGAAGCAAGGTGAAGAGAATGATTGACAAAGGTGATAGTTATGGGAAGATCAAGGCGAAAAATCCTTCGATCAGCGAAGATGACTACAAGGAGTTCAAGATCAAGTGTGAGAGAAGCGCAACTATGGAATCAAGTCAGTGGGGGAAAGAAATGCGGGAGTTGAACTTAGGGGTCCACCAACTCGGTCCCGGCGGTTACAGAGTGGCTGAGCCTATATGGGACAAGGAGGACGCAGAGCGTGCCGAGCAAGGCCTACCGCCCCGCTTCGAGAAATACTATGACAAGTAGACCAGGAACTATGTCAGGGCCCGGTACAAGGAGGACCCGGTAACAAAGGAGCTTACGACGGATCCGAAGACCAGGGCGCTTGAGCGTGTTCTGGTAAGGAATACACCCCCGCGTAATTAGCTCCATATGGTTGCATTCTAATTAATGAAGCCAAATTTCTAAATGGTTCACATTCCTTCCACAGGGGACTGAAAGCAGTAGCACGGGGTCATCTCAGAACTCCCCTTGGGACATCACTCTAAATAGGGCATTGAACGTAATGAAAAAGAAGGATAATCTCAGTAAGCCGTCGCCAGCTAGTCGTGTGGCCGGCAAAGGCTTGTCCACAACATGGTCGTCATACTATAACGCTGGTGGGCGAAAGGAGAGAAAGACCAGCTCGGAAAGCCAGTCGTGCGAGGTTCAAGAACTCAAGGCACAAGTGGCGCAGATTTTGGAGATTGTCCAAGAGCAAGTGCAACAACAACTGGGAACAACGCTCACCGCCATTGTGCCTACCTTGATTCAAGGGCTGACGACGTGGATTGCGGGCGGCCAATAGGGGCCGCCTCCAGTTCCCAGCTTCACAGCCAGCAACTCGCACAACGCGCAGGCGGCGCCATTGGTGTCTCCGACGGGGGCGGTATTGGTGTCTCCGACGCTGGCACGGGCATTGGAGCTTAATGCACACGGGTGTAAGTCGTCGGCACCTCGGCAGGAAGCGGCCCCTCCGTCAGTTGCACGCCCGCTCTTGGCGGTGCCTCGACATTTGCCGAGCTCGATGCCATCACGGTAACTAAGCCTCTCGGTCGATGACTTCATCTCCTTGCCTTTGACTGGACATCCCTGATGCCCTACATGTTTTCACAAGGCGCCGCCGATGTTTCATGCACTCTCTTGCACTTCCTGGGTGGCGAGTTGATCGATGTCGCCAAGGGCAGAATCGTTCAACCGGGCAACCCCATGTTCCATGGTAATCCGATGCCATCCACCGTGTATAGGGTTGAACTAGTTCGGGTGCTGCCAGGCTGCGACGAGTTGTTACCTCCGATTCGACCCGCTGGGGCCGACGAAGATGATGTGATGACCCTTAGCGCCTGCGTAAGCTGGCCCCTGCTTTTGCCAAAGAGCCAGATTCATTTGGGGGTGGGGGACACCACCCCACAGAGAACACCACTAGTCGTGCCGGCGCCATGCCATGGCAAGACCGCCGCAATGCTACCGGGCATGCCGGACACCGCTATGGCACAGGATCCGAACATGCATATGGCACAGGATCCGGACGACGACGACAATGATGACGGTATATTTACCAATGTCGATAAGCAATTTGCCGAACATGGGTACGGTGACGAATTCTCCAGGCCTCGTTCTCAAGACCCAACCCTGAAAAAGACGACTGTGATCTAGCTGTTACCCCGGAGAAACCCAATTGCAACAGGCGTCGTCTGGCGTTCAGTTCTTAGGAGACGCCGCCAGCTGCCGCCTTCACCGAGCCTCAGATAGCCGAGGTGCGAAATATTATCAGCCCCAACACACTCAAGAAGGCGGTCTGTGAGCAGCACTCGATCCCATTACAGTAGAAGAAGAAGGGAAGGAAAAGAAAGAGTAACAAGGGTGCGAGCCAGTCGGCACCGAGTACGATCCATGATCAGGACAGGCCGATGCTACCGACTAATCTGCTCAATGCTGCAACCGGTGCTATGCAGAGTCTACATGACAGTGTTCTTTCTTTGGAGAAGCGGTGTATCTCCGAGAATGATGTGGCATACCCAGTTTTCGTGGCCAAGGTGCCAGAGGGCAAGGGCTTTGTCGATAGCGCCATCGGGGGTATGATCGTCCTGCGGTTAAGGCCACCTAGGAGAGAGATGGGCCTGGCCCTAGTCGGCATTCGCGGATACTTAACACGCTTAACGAGATCTTGGTATTTGATCTGAGTCTGGCTACTGGCCTATACGCACTAACCATCTACGCGGGGACAGTTATGGGCACTCGACGTCGTGGTATCAGCCGAAGCCTTCGTGACGTGAGCGACTGAGCGGCGCGCGCCGGGTTGGACTGGAACGCCTGCTCTTGTATAAGGGAGGCTAGGTTTGCTCAGCGGCCGCGTATGCAACGTGCACGTGTGGAATGTGCGATGGGCCCAGACCCCTGCGCCATAGGATTTAGACCGGCATGCTAACCTCTCTGTTGTGCCTAGGTAGGGTTGCGACGTGTTGATCTTCCAAGGCTGGGCATGACCTAGAAAATTGTCTCCGGACAAAGGGGATCGAGCATGTTGGGAAATGTGGTGCACCCCTGCAGGGAAGTTAATCTATTCGAATAGCGGTGATCTTTGGTAATAGGACCACTTGGAGTTGTACCTTGACCTTATGACAACTAGAACCGGATACTTAATAAAACACACCCTTCCAAGTGCTAGATACAACCGGTGATCGCTCTCTCACAGGGCGATGAGGGGAGGATCATCTGTTAGGATTATGCTACACGATGCTACTTGGTGAACTTACCATCTACACTCTTCTACATGCTGCAAGATGGAGGTGGCCAGAAGCGTAGTCTTCGACAGGACTAGTTATCCCCCTCTTATTCGGCATTCTGCAGTTCAGTCCACATATGATACCCTTATTCCATTTGATACCAATGCATACATATGTAGTGTAGCTCCTTGCTTGCGAGTACTTTGGATGAGTACTCACGGTTGCTTTGCTCCCCTTTTCCCCCTTCCTATACCCGATTGCTGCGACCAGACGATGGAGTCCAGGAGCCAGACGCCACTGTCGATAATGACTACTACTACTCGGGAGGTGCCTACTACTACATGCAGCCCGCTGACGACGACCAGGAGTAGTTTAGGAGGATCCCAGGCAGGAGGCCTGCGCCTCTTTTGATCTGTATCCCAGTTTGAGCTAGCCTTCTTAAGGCAAACTTGTTTACTTATGTCTGTACTCAAATATTGTTGCTTCCGCTAACTCGTCTATCATGGAGATCTTGTATTCGAGCCTTCGAGGCCCCTGGCTTGTAATATGATGCTTGTATGACCTATTTTATTTGTAGAGTTGTGTTGTGATATCTTCCCATGAGTCCCTGATCTTGATCATACACGTTCGCGTGTATGATTAGTGTACGATTGAATCGGGGGCATCACAGTGGACATCAATACCAATGTTACTCCCACTGCCCCTGCTGTTATACATACTGGACCAATTACTAGAGCTCGCGCACGCCAATTGAATTTAACAGGTACTTTCATTTCTTGGTAACGATTCTAATGTTCATGAGAATATGATGCTGCCTAAATTGGATACATTTATTTTGCTTACAAATGAAGGGCCTAGCTTGCACAAGAAAGATGAACCTTGGAGCAAGTTCAAGCATGGAGATGATGGCATGCGCAAAGGGAACAAGAATAGAGTTACAAGTGGTGATTCTAGGACTTTGAAGCCACCATAATGAGTGCATGAAGCCTTGGACGAAATATAAAAGATGCCACTTCATATATTTCGTCCAGAGGCTATTCTAGGTGCTGCGTCACCATATTATTGGGCCAGGACTATGTATTTTCGAAATACTTAAGTATAGGCTGCTTTTAGAGTCCGTATGTGTGGGGAAACAAGAGTTAGGGTTGGTTTCGGACCCCTACACCAAGGGCCACGAAATTCCCCCTCTCTCCTCCATATATACAGCCCTTAGGGCATCGTTTAGACTTTAGGTTTTGTTTAGATTAAAAGTTCACCATAGCTGCAACTTCGTGTACTTCGTTTGTGTCCAACGACTAGACCAAGACGTCACAAAACCCCACCTTCATTAATAAAGCTTTCCTCTTTATTCGCAATATCCAGATTGCAATCAGTTTCTTGCTTGTTCTTCGTTTGCTCGCAGGAAATAGACCCTCGTGGTCAGGTTGATCGTGCTCCGGTGTGGTCAATAACCCTCGGAAGTTGGGTTAGTGATTGCTAAGGCGCGACATCTTCGCACGTTCGTAGTCAGATCGTCAAAGTCGACTCCCACAGAAAACGATATCTATCTCATCGAAACATAGGGACACCTTCGCCTCTATCAGAAGACATGCACGGCGGTGAATCTTACCCAGGTTCAGGGCTCTCCTAGGAGATAACACCCCTTGTCCTGCTCCGCGGGGTCTCCGCAAGATCACTAAGGCACTAGTAAGTACAATGGTGCTCCTCGAGCTATGTGCGGGAGGTGGAAGAAGGCAGGGCTAGCTTTCTCCTCTATCTATGTGTGTCTAGATCTAACAGTATTGGGAACCCTTTGCATGGGTGCCCTGGGGGGGTTTATATAGGCCAACCCCCCAGGGGTACAATGGTAATCTTGCCAGGTGTAGGACCCGATTGTCAGTGTCTTCGGTCGCCGGCTCCTCCACCGACGACTGGGGCCCGCTGCCTGGTGGGCCCTACCAGCTGGCCTGGTACGGAGCCGACAGGCCGCCTCCCTTGCTTGCGGGTCTGGCTGGCTGCTTGTTACTGTAGCCGTAATGCTAATGATGCATGCTTGGTCGGGGGGCGTTGCTACAGTCCCGCCGTCTGGTGGGAGATCACTATATCCATGCCGTGTCTCCTTTGGTCGATGGCGCATGGACCCCGTGGAAAAGGTGGGCCGCCTGCTGGAGGCCGGCCCCCCTCGGGTCCGGCTGGTCAGGTGCTGCCGCCCTCTGGGCTCTCGCTGCCTAGTGGGGCCCGCCGCCTGCAGGCCGTACCACAGGCCGTCGTGGGAACAGGATTCTGCCTGACAGGCACGACGTCAAGGGCCGGATGGAAACAATGACGCGTCGTCCGGAGATCCTGGCCGGTACGAGACATTGTGGCCACGCCCTGCTCTAGATATGGGGGTGATGGCTACACCGTATCTTCACCCCGTCTTGTCTTCTTTATGGGGCGCAGACTTTGAGGGCGCCATGGGCCTCCTGCCAGGTGTCGGCCTCTCTGGTGGCCCCTTGCTGGGAGGCGGCTCGTCTTGGGGCCGTCTTCTGGTACTTTGGCCATCCTCTGGCAGCCGGCCGCTTTGAGCCAGCCGGCCGCCAGAAGGCGGCGCTTCATCCTTGACGCTCGTTGGGCACAGCCGGCCCAAATGTCCCGAAATGCTCAGGGACCTAGGTGGGGCTACCCGTGGCCCGTTACTCCGACAATCCACTGTCAACTTCGGTCAAGGTACATTTGGTATTCATTCTTATCTTTCTACCACTCACATTTTTCTCTTGGAATGATGGATAGGCCAAGTACCTCTACCAACCCACTCTTCATTGAGCACGGCGACGACATGAACTCCTACGTCACCAAGAGCCACCTCTTTGGTGCACAACGTGCTTTGCATCAAGAGCAACAAGCAATGAGTCAACGCATCGACAACCTCGCCACCGACTTGCGAATCTCCGAGCAACGTACAAGGAATTACTTCGACCACAAGCTCGACGGTGACAAGCAAGAGAATGACGCAAGAATGGACGAGATTCGCACTTTGTTGCTTAACCGCTCTTCTTCCACTTCGTCTTCATCAAGAAGGAGACACTCAAGTCGACACTCCGACTTCACCCTCTCCGGCTCAAGTACACCGACATCAAACACTCTTCGCCTTGCCACACGCAATGATCGTCACGCAAGACTCAATCCTCTACGCGACAGCATCTCTCAAGAGCACCGACAACATCAAACCCAAGAGGCGTTCGCGCTAGCGCGTGAATGGCAACGGCAACGCCAACTTGAAGAGGAAGAGCGAGCGCGTCTACACCAAGATGCACAAGATGCCGAGGCACAACGGAAAGACCAACAACTCCGTGATTCTCAAGCACTTGAGGCGCAACAAGCCCTCCAAGATTCAAGTCGAGCCGTAGCCAACCGAGGCCGACAAGCTTGTGAACATGAAGAAGCACTTCGCGAAGAAGCTCACGAACGAAGATTTCAAGCTCGCGAGCATCGTCAAGTTCCTCAAGTCCCTCCTCAAGCTCGCGTGCATCGTCAAGTTCCTCAAGTCCCTCATCGAGCTCGACAAGCCCCTCCACAAGCTCCTCATGGACACCAAGTTCACCAAGGGCATGAAGACAATGGGAATCCTCCACGACAAGAGCAACATGAGGTTAACAACCCCCCTCACCAAGAGAAACACGAGTTGGACAATCATCAACAACATGGGCGTCATCATCCTCGACCCCAATAAAACGAAGAGCAACGCTACGGCAAGCTAAAGTTCACTATGCCCAAGTTCAATGGAAGCAACGATCCCGAAGAGTACCTTTCATGGGCATTGATGGTCGACAAAATCTTCCGCTTGCACAACTATGAAGAAGAGAAGAAGATCGCGATGGTGTCCCTTGAGTTTCAAGACTATGTCCTCATTTAGTGGGAACAAGTAATCGAGCGCCGTGAGGCAAGAGGTGAACCACCCATCACTACTTGGGTGCAAATGAAGGATGTCATGCGAGCACGCTTTGTGCCTACCTACTACAATCGCAACCTCTTCAAGAAACTTCAACTACTCAAGCAAGGAACCAAGAGCGTTGAAGAGTACTACATGGAGATGGATATAGCCATGATAAGAGCCAATGTTACGGAAGATACCGAGGAAACAATGGCACGTTTCTTGAATGGAATCAACCATCCTATCAAGAAGATCACCGACTTCCAACCATACTCGATTCTCATCGAGCTAGTGCATCAAGCTAGCAAAGAGGAACGCCAAGTGCAAGATGATTTCAAGTATGACAAGTTCCCATCCAAGTCATACGGCTTCTCCAACACCCACACTTCAACGACTCCAACACCGTCTACCAAGCCTTATACAAGCAACGTCAAGAAGTCGAGTTCCAAGAAAACTTCGTCAACCCCAAGTCATCCTCCTACTACAAGTAACTTCAAGCCAAGAGCTTCATCATCATCAACCCTGAGACCGTCAAGACAAGTTCCTTCAAATGCTTCACATGCAGAGGCTGAGGGCACAAGTCCTATGAGTGCATCAACAAGCGAACCATGATCCTCAACGACGATGGCAGTTATGACTCAATGAGTGAAGGAGAAATGGACGCCCTCGAGCAAGTCGCCATGCATCGGCAAGTGAATGATGAAGAGGAACAAGTCTATTGTGATGAAGATTCTAGTCCCGCTCTTGTTGTCTCCAAGGTCTTGACTCTCCAACATCACCAACAAGAAGACCAACAATGCCACATCTTTCATACCAAGGCCGGCATCAATGGACGATCCGTCAAGGTCATCATCAATGGAGGTAGTTGTCATAACCTCGCAAGTGAAGAACTTTGCTCTAAGCTCCAATTACCGAAGATGAAGCACCCACATCCCTACAAAGTTCAATGGCTTAGCGACTCCGGCGCTATACAAGTGGAGCATCGAGTACAAGTCTCCTTCAAAATTGGCGCCTACGAAGACACTTTGGAGTGCGACGTCGTTCCAATGACCATTTACCACCTCCTCCTTGGACGCCCATGGAAATTTGATAGAGGAGTCTTCCACAATGGCCGAACGAACCACTACATCTTCAAGATGAAAGGAAAGGAGTACGTACTTTGCCCCATGTCTCCAAGCCAAGTGATCGCCGACAAGCAAGCCGCCCATCGTGGAGAGAATAGTGAGAGAGTGAGCCACCAAAAAGAGAGTGAGCATCACAAGCCCAAATCGAGCCCCTCCAAGATGAGCGACAAGAAGCAGTTAGTCATATTTGACACCAAAAGTGAGATAAGAGGAGTGTGTGAGAACCCATCTAGTGTGATACAATATGTTCTTTTGTGCAAGGACAATACAACACAAGCTAAAACCTCTCATGCTCTACCTTTAGTGTTATATTCTCTTTTGTAGGAATTTCAAGATGTTTTCCCCGACAAGCTATCTCCGGGACTACCACCACTACGAGGCATCGAGCACCTCATCGACCTCATCCCCGGAGCACCTCTTCCGAACAAAGCTCCATACCGCGTCAACCCCGAAGAAACCAAAAAAAATACAAAGGCAAGTAAAGCATCTCATAGACCATGGACATGTGCGTGAAAGTTTGAGCCCTTGTGCCGTCCCGGTCATTCTTGTGCCAAAACGAGATGGTAGCATTCTCATGTGCTCTGATTGTAGACCTATCAATGCTATAACCGTTCGCTATAGGTATCCCATTCCACGCCTTGATGATAAGCTTGATGAACTTAGTGGTGCCACTATATTTTCCAAAATTGATCTTAAGAGTGGTTACTATCAAATCCACATACAAGAGGGTGATGAATGGAAAACCGCTTTCAAAACCAAGTTTGGGTTGTATGAGTGGTTAGTCATGCCTATGGGTCTATCGGAAGCACCGGGTACTTTTATGCGCCTTATGAATCATGTCTTTCGCCCTTACATTGGTGTGTTTGTTGTGGTCTACTTCGATGATATCCTTGTTTATAGCAAATCTCTTCAAGATCATGTCACCCATGTTCGAACCGTTTTGCAAACTCTTCAAAACGAGCATCTCTTCGCTAACAAGGGAAAGTGCCTCTTCGGCGTGGATAAGCTCGTTTTCTTGGGTTTTGTTGTTTCCTCTAAGGGTGTTCATGTTGATGATTCCAAGATCAATGCTATTAAGACTTGGCCACACACTACTAGGAAAAGGCTACTAGCAGCGCGAGTAAAATGGCTACTAGCAGCGCAGGTACCCGCGCTACTAGTATCGCGCTACAGCTAATAGTTAGTAGTAGCGTGGGAGAAACCCGCGCTACTACTAACTTTGTTAGTAGTAGCGTGTGCCACCCACGCTACTGCTATTACAGACTCACGCTACTACTAATGAAGTAGTAGTAGCGTGCCTACAATACCAGTGCTACTAGTATCCTAAATACTAGTAGGGCACTTTTTTCCCAATGCTACTACTAGCAATTAGGAATTAAAAAATAAAAATAGATGCAGTATTCATGAATGGAGATCAGAGACACGTCCAGTGTAAAATAAATTTCACAGAACCATATTAACACTTGCAGTGTTCATGGATGCAACATTCAACATCTCAACTCGAAGAGATTACGAGGACACACACAACCATCATCAGAAGGTTGGTACCTTCCCTAGCGTTTCACCACCAACCTAACCAGACCACTTCTCTAGATGTATTTACAAAGCGTCGAGGTCCTCCACCTTGAGGAACTCCGGAGAGTGGCGTCTTCCTCCACCTCGGTAACCTCCGGACGGTGGCGTCGAGGTCCTCCACCCCGAGGACCTCCTGCGTCGCAATCACCTGGACGATAATCTGTATGACGTGGTCGCGGGGCCTCACGGTGAGGTCTGCCTCTGAGTAGTTGAAGAGCACGACTCCCATCGGGCTACAGTAGTCCTCGTCGATCACCCTGCACCCAGTCGAGAAAGTGAAAACTTGGTAGTCCGCGCCCTCGTGCAGATCCAGTAGGGTATTTTCTTCAATTGTCTGTCTCTTTTAGTCTATTATGAATCTTCAAAACGGAAAAACACCTACTAAATGCATACCCTAGTTGTATGTGTTCATGCTATCTTCTTGTTTTGGTGCACTCAAGAAATACTAGTGTATTTGAACTATATATGCTTGAAAATTTGACAGTTAACATCTGTTTTAAATTTATCATTTCATGGATAGGGAAATCGCCAATAAAGGACATCAGAAAATTGATTCCCACTGCTCTTCAAAACAGCGCGGGGGTCGACGTTGACTCTCGAGAGAGCACCATTTTAAATCAGGCGGAAAAATGTACAGAGGGAGTGATCTAAATGCTCTTATATTAGTTTACAGAGGGAGTAGTATATAAGGATGCCCATCATCTTGTGGATAAATGTACTAGCTACCAATAATGAACTATTCACGTTGAACAATTTAATTTCGAATAATTGTGAATAATGATTCGGCTTACACATCCTATAAACAAAATGGTCAACTCCATGATGTATCCATGAACTACCTAAATTTTAACATGGAAACCTTCCATAATATATACAAGGGAAAGAGATAGCAAAATGGATCATGCTTGCGATAGAGATTCTTACTGCAAATCTTAACAGAAGACATGACATGCCAACACCTGGTCTCCAATAAGCAATAGCTTGAAGAGGTAATCACTGCATGGTCAAATAAGAGAATGTTAGTCTCCAGCAAACACAATGCGCAAAGAATAAAACAAGTAGTGGTGACATTTTCAAGATGATAAAAAGGGCAGCGCGCTGCACGTAGCTCCTACTTGCACAGGGTTCGCGGAAGGGTCCGACAACTTCCAAAGATGATAATAAGATACAATAATTATGTCCAGGCTTGGAAGATTGAAAATAAATTAAAAGAGAATTATATTCACTATAATAACACACAACAATTAGATGGAATAATATTGTCAGGCTTAGACAAGTAAGCAGCGACAGATGAAGGGACATTTTGCTGTTTAATACTCAACCAAAATGCCAGTTTTGCTAAGCTAATAGATCCCTATGTACTAGTGTGTGATTACTGTGATAGAATGTAAAAATAGTTCCCCTTGCAGCATTAAGATATAATGATATTGCAACATTGAATGAGAGGAGTGCAACCATAGTTACAGCGGTAACCGAACAAACACTTATATCAGCCCATGATTGTCCCAGTTATACAACATGAAGAGATAGAGCATTTGGCCTTGTTTGTAAAGGATGTTAAGCAGACTTATGCACTCTACCCACATCTGCAGTGTGGAGACGGATTGGATCATGGATGCAAAGTGACTGCGAAACTAGAGATAGTTCAAAGTGACATTAGCATACATAATTCACCAAAACCGACCTATTCTTAGTTCCTCTGTCATGTTCTTTTACTGCCATTAGATAGTAGTAGTAGTAGTAGTAGTAGGAATCTAAAATCCACAAACAACGCTGGAAACACTAATCATAACGACCGGGTAAAAAAGAGTACATCCACCCAGCGGCATGGAGTGAGATAGGTGCACACAGGAAACGATTTCGCATCATATTTCACCTAATTTAAACACAAACTTTGCTGGAAATGTTGCATTCCCCTCGCGGACACGATCCAGACCAAGAAAAAAAACGACACGATTCTGCTGGGACCGAGAGTCAACCCCCGTGGGCGCCAGATCCAGCGAGATCTCAGCCTAAAAGCAACAACCCCGATTGGAACTGCTGGGGGCGAAGCAGAGGAGGGAGGGAGGGAGGGACTTACTACTCGGGATTCATGGCAGGATATGGGCGCTCCCGCGGCGTCCAATCTCTCTCATAGGCAGGAGGATGGGGATCGTCTTGTCGGGGCGGATCGAGATCGAGTCCTTGGCGGGCAGAGCCAGGCGGCCTCACGACTTCCCCGAGTTCTTGGCGTATCGCTCTTCCTGTGAATCAATCAACAATGCGCTGGGAGAGGACCTGGCTCTAGCAAGCCAGCCCGATTTTAGACCAGGCTCCTTGGAACTGGTCGGCGTGGGTGGTGGAGGCGGCGAGTAGATCGTGGGGAGAGGAGCCGGGGTGGGGTGGACCGAGGAACATGTGAGTTCGTGAGAGAGTATGTTTTACAGATCAGAGAGAGACAGAGAGTGGTGGGGTGGACACGCTTAGTAGTAGCGTGGGGTCTTACCTGCGCTACTACTACTTAGTAGTAGCGCTGGTTTTATACCCCTCGCTACTGCTATGGCCTATCCCGGGGGCATTGTTGGAGACCACTTAGTAGCAGCGTGGGTTTATACCCCTCGCTACAACTATCAACTTAGTAGTAGCGCGGTTTTTATACCCCTCGCTACTACTAATTAGCAGTAGCGCCCACTTTTAAACCGCACTACTGATAAACTTCTATGTATAAGGTTTTCCCTAGTAGTGACAACCAACCAACTTGCATCAAGTGCGTAGCTTTCTTTGCCTTGCGGGTTTCTATCGTCACTTTGTGAAAGATTTTAGCACCATTGCTTCTCCTTTGCATGCTTTGAGCAAGAAGAATGCGCCTTTTGTTTGTGGACCATCCCAAGATACTGCTTTCAGTGAGCTTAAGAATTTGCTTACTCATGCTCCCGTGCTTGCATTACCCAACTTTGACAAGCCCTTTGAGATTCATTGTGATTCTAGTGGTAATGGCATAGGAGGTGTGTTAACGCAAGAGAAGCGCCCCATAGCTTACTTTAGTGAGAAACTTTCTGGAGCGCAACTCAATTACCCCATCTATGATAAAGAGCTATATGCTTTAGTCCATGTTTTTCATGAATGGGAATACTATTTTCACCCTCATGGATTTATCATTCATACCGATCATGAAACGCTCAAGTATCTTAAGGGACAAACCAAGTTGAACAAGCGTCATGCTAAATGGAGTGAATTTATTGAGTCTTTTCCTTATGTCATCAAGTACATTAAAGGTAAGGAAAATGTTGTGGTGACGCTCTTTCCTGCATCTGCATGCTTGTTACTCAACTTGAATTGGATGTCATTGGCTTTGAGCATATCAAAGACTTGTATGAGCATGATCCTACTTTTGCTACTCCTTATGCCAAATGTTTGACGCATACATCTTGGGAATGGTATTACATCAATGATGGATATCTTATTAGAGCTAACAAGCTTTGCATCCCCGAGTCTTCTCTTTGTTTGTTGCTTTTGCAGGAATCTCATGGAGGAGGCTTAATGGGACATATTGGACACGACAAGACTTTCACCATGCTCTCCAAGAACTACTATTGGCCCAAGATGTTTCGCGACGTCAACCGCTTCACCAACCGACGCTCTACATGTCGCAAAGCTAAGTCTAAAGCTCAATCCCATGGCCTTTACATGCCTCTCCAAATTCCATATAAACCATGGGAAGACATTAGCATGGATTTTGTACTTGGATTGCCTAGGACTAGAAATGGAAATGATTAGGTATTTTTCGTTGTGGACCGTTTCTCTAAGATGGCACATTTCATTCCTTGCAACAAGATAGACGACACTTCACATGTTGCTAATCTCTATTGTAGGAAAATATTGTGTCTACATGGAGTGCCAAAGACGATCGACTCGGACCACGACGTCAAGTTCCTTAGCTACTTTTGGAAGACCCTATGCGCCAAGCTCGGAATCAAGCTACTATTCTCCATGGCGTATCATCCACAAACCGGCGGCCAAACGGAGGTGACCAACCGCACACTCTCCGTTGTACTTCGAGTACTCATCAAGAAGAACATCAAGGAGTGGGAGGATTGTCTACCTATCGCCGAGTTCGCCTACAACCGCGCAAGACACTCGACAATTGACAAGTCCCCCTTCGAGGTCGTGTACGGATTCAACCCATTTTCACCATTGGACATTCTTCCTCTACCACTCCAAGAGCGCATCAATTTGGACGCAAGTGCATGTGTGAATCATCTCAAGAAAGTGCATGAAGATACAAGGCATACCATCGAACGACAAGTACAATGACTTGCGACCAAGCTCAACATCAACAAGCACCCTATGGTATTCAACATTGGAGATCTTGTGTGGCTACACCTTCGCAAGGACCGCTTTCCTCAAGAATGCAAGTCCAAATTTCGACCACAAGCGGATGGACCCTTCAAGGTACTTGCACGCTACAACAATAACGCATACAAGATCGACATTCCACGCTACAAGTACTCCGTGAGCACATCTTCAATGTCAAAGATCTCTCTCCCTACCATGGTGATGAAGAATTTGATCCGAGGACAGATCTTCCCCAAGGGAGGGGAGATGATGCGGAGCTTCCCAAGCTCATCCCCATGGACCTACCATTGACTCACCAAGTGCCTAGCGGACCCATGACACGAGCACGTGCAAGAGCTCTCGAAACTGAGGTGACACCTCTCCTCTCACACTTCCACTTCGATACACATGATACATGGCTACTACCCCAAATAGAGACATTGCGCATACTCAGGTATCTACGAGTTGGCCATGAAGGAGCTAAGGATCTAGGAGAAGAAGAAGAGGAAGTTGGATGTGAAGACGGAGAAGAAGAAGAAATGCGGAAGAAGCTACAGGCTCCGGATGACCGACCTGGACAGGACGTCCGACCCAGACCGGATGTCCGATACCTCCTCACCCAAACCAAAACGACGGAATCCCGAGGCCTCCCAGACGACTGACGCCCGGATGACCGACCCCGACCGGACGTCCGACCAAAGCACACCTGAGCCGAATCTATGGACGTCCGACAAGCACCGGACGTCTGGACCCTCGCGAGTCTCTGGACGACCGGTGACTCCCGGACGTCCGACGCCCGGGCGCTGCCATGTGTTGGGCCGCAACCCATGTACCCCCACTTCGCCCCTTTTTGTACTAAGACTATAAATAGACCCCCTATTCCTCCTAGGTAGGGTTAGCATTTGTTGTGCTCATTTTAGAGATAGAGCATTGCTCATCCACATCGGATCTACTCCATGAGAGAGACCGCGACCCCTCTTCGGAGAAGATCCCCTTGGATTTCAAGACCCCTCTAAGGGAAGATCCTCTCATGGATTCAATACCTCCTCACGGAGAAGACCGGCTACCTTTTGTATCATCCCTAGTTGACTGTGTATCGTGTGATCTCATATGTACTCGAGGATCTAGCACATGTGTGACTATTTCTTGTTGGTTTAGTGTTTCTCTTGTGTTTCTCCCATGTTTTCCCTCGTCTCCCTCCTCGTGTTCTTCGTGTTCTTCACGGGATCCGCTCCTTTCATGAAAGATCGGCCGATTAGGGTTCTTCCCTACATCACCCGGCAAGTGTTGCAGGGCCTCATGGGCCAAGGGGAGGGGGAAAACCAGCCCACCAAGGGGATGTGCGCCCCCACACCCTTTTCCCACGTTACTTGGGGAGGTGGGGCGCCTCCACCTGGCTTGGGAGGCAAGCCTCCACCTACCTGGCTTGGGGGGCAAGTCTCCCTAGGGTTTCCCTAGGGGAGATCCAATCTGCCCTAGCCGCCGCCCCCTAGGGGAAACCCTAGGGCGCCTCCCCCTCTCCCCTCCCCCTATATATAGTGAGGGGGTTGGTGGGCAGCCATACCCATCCCCTGGCGCAGCCCTCCCCCTCTCAAACTCCTCCTCCTCTCCCGGTGCTTAGCGAAGCCCTGTCGGAGAACCACGAGCTCCTCCATCACCACGATGTCGTGTTGCTGGAGTTCTCCCTCAACTTCTCCTCTCCCGTTGCTGGATCAAGAAGGAGGAGACGTCCCCGGGCTGTACGTGTGTTGAACGCGGAGGCACCATCCGTTTGGCACTATATCGGATATTCCACGATTTGGATCGCCGCGAGTACGACTCCATCAACGGCGTTCTTGTAGCGCTTCCGCTTAGCGATCTACAAGGGTATGAAGATGCACTCCCTCTCTCTCTCGTTGCTAGCATCTCCTAGTTTGATCTTGGTGACACGTAGGAAAATTTTGAATTATTACTACGATCCCCAACACTTATCTTTCTCCCACCCATATTTGCTCGAGTCTTGTGATGGATAGGCAAGGCATTTCATCTCCGATCTTCCACAACAAAGATTGCACGTACAACTACAACAACAAAAATCCCCACTTCGGACTACAACGAGCAATGCAAGTCATCGACAACATCACCACCGACTTACGACATTCCGAAGCTAGGAGAAGGGACTACTTCAACAACAAGTTTTCCGCACAAAAGGAGGAGCAAGATGCAAGGATGGAGGAGATTTGGACCTTGTTGATCAACCGTTCTTCTCCTTCATCATCCTCAAGACGACGATGTTCATGTCACAAGTCTTCGAAGCGCAAAAATGATACAAGCGCAAGTCGTCCACGTCCACATCTCCATGGCGATCACCATCACGTTCGTGATCCACATCGTCATGAAGGGCAAGTCACCTCCAAGCATCATGTGCACGACGACGAACGCCATTGAGCTCAAGTGCGACAATGACACCATCATCATGAAGACACTCGCCAAGCGCAAACGTACAAGTGCCAACAAGCTCTACATCACGCCAAGGCCAAGCCTCAAGAGCACAAGAGAAGACCGCGAGACGAGCACCACCAAGACGGAGCTACAGATACCACCACCACTTCGGTATCTTCGCCAAGTGCTATCAAGGCATCTTCGCCTTTGGACGTATGGCATCTTCGCCTACTTCCCGTGAGTTCGCCTACATCGACATCTTCAACAACGAGGTGACCACCTACAAGCGAGGGCGACACTTCCATCTTCGGAAGCCCCTCAAGGAAGATGGCCGAGCATGGGAAATTCCCTTCGTCATGAAGATGAGCTATGAGGTACCACATCATATGGGCCTCCAACAACAAGATGGTGACAAGAAGGTCGAGCTAGGGCCATCCCCTTCGACCACAGTGACGAGCATGAACCTCTTCAACAACATGAAGACGACGCCCATATTGGACTCATACTCCGATTCAAGCTACGAGACCGCACATGCGACCTTATCTTTGGTCCTAGAGGAGAGTGATGATGTGCCATCTTCGGCCTTCATCCACGACTACGACTACGAGATGATTGAGCATGGAGACATTTGCACCTACATCTCTCCGACACCCACATATGACGAGATGCCCCATTTTCCATGTAAGGAGAGCCACCACCCCATGAGTGAGATGAGTGACTCCAACATATGTGACATTGAGTGCATTTCCTATGAGAGAATGAGTGTGGCCACCACTAGCCCCACACATGAGAGCATGCCACACATACTATGTGAGGTTGAGAGCCATTTGAGTGACTCCACCAACCATATGAGTGAGAGCATCCAAGAGGGAGTGAGTGAGCCACAACACTTAGTGAGTGAGGTAATTGACACGACATGTGAGGCCACTATGATTTCTAATGACATAACCTCTACTCCTAGTGTGTTTTCTTCTTTGGTGCTAGGTCTCCTACATGACGACATACCTATCCTCAACGAGTCCATACCTCCAATGGAGATGACGATGGCCATGGTGGACGATGATGCACCCCCACATGGTTCCATCAAGATTAAGATGACCACGACTTGGTCTTGGACACCTCACCTACAACACATGAGCGATTCTCCAAAGGTAACATAGGTGATGGTGCTTCTCTTGTCCCACTAGTGGACTATGTTGCAAATGATTGCTTGCATGATGATGATCGCATTATGTATTCATCACATACTATGTCATGTTTTGATATGCCACCCATTTATGATGAATATGATGATGAGCATGTTGAATTGCCTTGTTGTGATGCTATCTTCCATAGGATATCATGTGAAAATTCTATTGGTCACATCATGTTTGATAATCTTTTATACTTGTCATATGCTATGAGTGAGAACTCCCATATTGCATCATTTCAATCTCAACATAGTAGCTATGCATGCCCCATTAAAATAAATCCCATTTGCACTTATGGCATAGATGACGAGATGATGGTCATTGGCTTTTGTTTTTCATGTGATGATATTGCCATGTTTCCTTTACATGATTTGCGCAATTCATCTACTATGCCATGCCATGATCATAGTGTTTCCAAATATGCATTGTTTTGGATGTTGTCAATATTCTCCGTGTGATGTTTCCATTAATGCTCATGAGGAGACCCCCATAGTTTCCTCTTACATATTAGGAGATTTTGATGCATTCCATACTTTGCTTGATTCTCATAATTGCTCGCACCATATGCATTCCATGAATAACAATGCTCTACATATTTCCCATGATGCATTACACAATTTGAGACTCCATTATGCTATACATAATAACAAACCTATCATGATGGATGACATGTTTCTATATCATGCATCTCATTTATTTGCGCATTGGTTATTTTGTGCTAACCAACACAAGAACATGCGCATCATGATGGTTTATGTGTACATATACCACACACACACAATTTTCCCTTTGTCTTTGTTTTGTGTAGGTACTCACGTAGACTCATCAACATCACAATCCCATGAGTTGACGAAACGAGCTATTGAGAGCAACAACGATTTGGGATCTCGTGGACTACCATTACCATTGTTCCATTCGCGCAAGAACTACGCGCATCTCTTCTACTTGGTTCTCATATGGCTAGGGGCTATATACTACTTGTTCATTTATGTCCATCGTACCATGTTCACTTTGCATGTTATGCCTATTTCTATGTCTTTGCCACGCAGTTGTGACCCTTGCTTGCACTTACCCATGATTCATCATTATACTCCTATGTGTATTTGCATACTTGGTGGAGATCCTTGTTGCTATTGCCATGTTTATCATGTGCCACATGCTATTGTTGATTCTTGTGTTGGGAGAGTCATGATGTTCCATTGCTATTTACAAAAGATGATAGAGGCCAAGGTGTCCCGATGTTTCGACGATATGGTGGCTATCGTTTTCTTTGGGAGTCGACCTTGACGATCCGACTATGAACGTGCGAGACATCGCACCTTAGCAATCGCTAAACCAACTTCCGAGGGGTTATTGACCACGAGGGTCTGTCTCCTGCGAGCAATGATGTAGGGCAGGGCCCTAATTGGCCGATCTTTCACGAAAGGAGCGGATCCCGCGAAGAACACGAAGAACGCGAGGGGGGAAACCAGGGGAAACACGAGAGAAACACTAAAACCAAGAAGAATGATCATACATGCGCTAGATCCATGAACACAAAGGAAGATACAAGATCCACGATCAACAAGGGACGATACAAAGGGTAACCAGTCTTCTCCAAAGGAGGTCTTGATGGTCTTCTCCAAAGGAGGTCTTGAATCCACGAGGGGATCTTCTCCATGAGGAGGTCTTGAATCCAAGTGGATATTCTCCGAAGAGGGGCCGTGGTCTCTCTCGTGGAGTAGATCCGGATGGATGAGTGAAGCTCTATCTCACAAATGAGCTAACACAACGCTAACCCTAACTAGGACGAGGGGAAGGAGTATATATAGTCTAAGCCACGAAGGGGTAAGTGGGAAAGGGATACATGGGCCTCTTGCCCGACTCTGCGCGCAGGCAGGTGCCAGCTGTCCGGGCTGGGGGCCAGATGTCCGGCCATTCACGGGAGACCGGATGTCCGGGGCACGGATTGGATGTCCGGGCTGAAGTGGCAGTTCGAGTCCTTCTCTGGAGAGGGGATGCCGGATTTCCGGGAGGGATGCCAGATGTACGGGCATTGCTGAGGCGCCGGAGGTCCGGGCACACGGGCCGGATGTCCGGCCTCTGATGCTTCGGTCGTCAGCTCCTTGGAGGCTGCATAGGAGCGGGATATCCGGCCTCTGGTCCGGATGTCCGGCCGCTGTAGCTTCAGCAGCTCCGCCTTCTTCCGTCGTCGCTTCCAGGCTTCCCTCACGGATGGTGTAGTTGTTCCTTGGCGCTTGCACTCCTCCTCAACATCCGTGAAGCTCCGAAAATACCTATGCATGCAGACGGGAGAAGTGTCAAGTAGTATACCATCCTCGAAGGGGTCAAGTGACCACATGTAAAGGAGATGATTCACCTTTATGTATGTGAAGTAGATGTCGCACGTGTCACTTGCCAAACGGACTCTTGACATGGTGATATCCATAGGATGCTCCGCATCATCTCCCCTCCCTTGGGAAAGATTGGACCTGGGATCGAAAACCAAATCACGATGGGAAAGAGATGGCTTCGCCATATAGAAGTGGATGTTCACCAAGTACTTGTCATCTTGAAGCTCGAAATGGGCACTCTCCAATGTCGCACCGTCTTGTGATTCCTTCAAAAGGAGTAAGGACAACAAACACTTGGAAAAACAAATGTGGTTAGCGTTAGTGCAAAACCAAGCATTCAAGAGGTTATTCACCAAACAAGTCTCGTCATCATGCAAAGCATATGGTGTGACAAAGGATTGTGACATGGCATATAAGCACATAAATTGAGCACAAGCAAAGATATCATGGGGACAAGCATGTAAATGTGAGGTAGTGATGTAAATGTGTTGGATAAGTGAATAAGCATCTACCTTAAGATCATAGCAAACATGGGCAAAGCGCTCAATGAAAGGTCTATGGTAAGCATAGGAATCATTCACAACACCAAAAGAAATGAAGTGTCTAAACACATGGGTCAAGTGCAAGACAATCCAAGCATAATGTGCATAGGGTGTAGTGAATATAGTGTGGAACTCAACACAATAGAAAGAGAAATTGTTCATCATGTGTGAGGCAATCAAGGCAAGCATGTAGCAATCAATGAGACATGGCATATGTGAAGAAATGATATTGTTCCAACCAATCATGTGATAGGAGCAAATAATCCAAGAATTGGATGCAACACACAAGGTATAAATATCATGATGCATGGAACGGTGAAAATGACAAGTTGAAGTAAGATCTCTAACATGTGTGCAATTAAGTCTCATGGTGCAAGAAACACAAGTAGTATGATCCACAATATCCATGCTCATGGTTTGGGGATTCTAAAAAGAGAAGGATATCACCTTGAAAGCATGTACTTGTGCGTCCTTCACAATGCCGAAGTACAAGCAAGTGCGATGTACAATCATCGTGGTAGTAGGTGGTTCGCTCTCAAGAGCTTGAATGGTCAACTCACGTGACGTGGAAGTTGACACGAGGTCCAAGTTTCCTACACATGCATGAAACAAGGCAAAGAACGTATGTGCATGGTAGATAAACACATCATCCATCATGATGGTTCTCTTCCCTTGCACATAACCATTAGAAGCACAAGTGCATGAATAATATCATGCAACAACGGCGATATTCATGGCACTAGGCATATGGTGCAAAGAGGTAAGACAAGCATGCTTCACAAGAAAGATGTCAAAATCTCCAAATATATGCGAGAATGCTATGGGGTAAACTCATTATCAAGACTAAAGGCATAATTGCACTCAATACATGGAAAATCATCTAGCATGAGAGAGGAAACATATGGAGATATATGACAAGAAGCAATAACAATCATGTGCAAAGCGTGGTAATGGTTGTCATCAACAGCATGAAATGAGCAAGTATGAATCATTGGTGATGCAACAAGGCAAGCAATCATAGTAATGAAGTTGTACAAGCTAGTAGTGCGAAGATGCAACATACTAGAGGAAATCATTGCAATCATGTCATGTGAGAAAATAGTAGGCATGGACAATGCACATGACATATCGCAAGCACGAACACAAAGCAAGATCATAGTATCATCATAGGCATGGGGCACAAAGCAAATATGGTAATAACGAGTGATATCTCCACCAAGCTTGCAAATACACATACAAGTAGTAGAATCAATCATCATGTCTAATGCAAAGCATGGGTCACAAATGCATGGCAAAGGCATAGGAATGAGCATATCATGCAAAGTGAACATGGCAAGATGGGCATAGAATATGTAATGGACAATAACCCATAGCCAAGTGAGGGCCAAGTAGAAGAAATGCGTGAAGTATTTGCGCGAAGAGAGCAGTGGGAAAGGCAATCCATGGGATCCCAAGTCATCGTTGCTCTCTATAGCTCGTTTTGTCAACTCGTGGGATTGCGAGGTTGACAAGTATTCATGTGTACCTACACAAAAGAAACACAAACTAAAGAAATTGTGTGTGTGGTAAATGTACACATCATCCATGTGAATGTGCACGTGTGAGTTAGCACAAGATAAGCATCGCTCAAAGAAATTTGATGCATGGTATAAGAACATGTCATCCATCATGAAAGAATAGCTATTGTGTATAACACGATGGGGATGCAAATTGAGCACATAAGTATTGGGATCATGCAATGAATTGGATGGATCAAAATCTCCTAAAATGTATGAGGAAACTATGGGGGTCTCCTCATGAGCAATATTGGAAACATCATATGGAGAAAATGGACAACATCCAAAACAATGCATATCCGAAGCTAGCTGGTCATGGAATGGCATATGGCATATGAGATAAATGATGCAATGGGAGCATATCAATATCATCCAAGAAAAACAAATGCCAATAACCATGGGCTTGTCATCTATGCCATATGTGCAAATTGGATTTCTTTTAATAGCATATGCATAGTCACTATGAAGAGATTGAAAATATGACATATGATTGATCTCATGCATAGCATATCACAAGTCAAGCGGATTGGCAAACATGATGTGACCGAGAGAATTAGCACAAGAAATCCTATGTAACATGGCATCACAACTAATAGACTCCACATGGCAATCATCATACTCATCATAAATGGATAAGTCACACTAGCATGGGGAAGTCACACTAGCATGAAGCATGGAAATAGGTTGATCAACAACATGCAAGCAATCAATGTCAAGAATGTCCACTAGTGGGACTAGAGCATCACCTTAACCTATGTTACTTTGTTCATTCCACTCAAGTGGTGTAGGTGAGGTGGGAAAGACCAAATGGTCGTCATCTTCATCTCGATGTTACCATGTTGGGGTGCATCATATTCCACCATGGCCATCGTCTTGTCCAAGGGTAGGATGAAGTCGTCGAGAATCGGCGTGTCATCATAGATGGGACCTAGAACCAAATGATAAGACACAATAGAGGTAGAGGTCAAGTCGTTAGTGTTGGAAGTGGCCTCACATGACCTATCAACTATCTCACTCTCTCTATGTGGTGGTTCACTCACTTCCTCAAAATAGGTGCGCTCAAACTCACATATGGTGGAGTCACTCATCTCACTCAAGAGGTGGGGGTTGTGGCTCTCCTCACATGGGAATTGTGGAAACACATCATATATGGGGCTAGTGGTGAAGTCACTCTCATGCTCAATGTGGTGGCAAAAGTCACTCAAGTCATCATACGTCGCTGTGGTCGAAGGGAAAATCCCATGCTCAACCATCTCATGGTCGTCGCCGTGGATGAAGGCCTAAGATCGCACATCATCACCCTCGCCTCCTAAGATGGAAGCATCCTCCGTGCTCGTCACCATGTCGCATGCCTCCAAAGCTTGTTCCTTGAGGGTCTCCGTAGTCGTACTCGTCGCTGCACCATCTTGAAAAAGAATCATGGAGGACTCAACACCATCAATGCCACAAAGAGGTATGGTGGTGAAGTCAAACTTGGGAGCATCGTCTCGGAGATCGTCAGGCTTGGACATCTTGGTGTTACTATCCTCTTGCTCGTTCTCATGTAGCTTGATCGTCGCGAAGTGACCTTGGGGTTGAGAAGCCTTGGCCTTCATGAGTTCTTGTTCCGCCTTGAGAGCACCAATGTAGTTGTCGTCGAGGGACTTGTAGTTCTCGAGGAAGATTGTCTTGGAGATGTCGTTGTGTAATCCCATCATGAAGTGGAACTTCATCGAAATGGGGTCGTCCACACCGGCTCGTCACAAGGTAATCTTCATATCCTTGAAGTACTCGTCGATGGACTTGGATCCTTGGATGGTGTTCTACAATTGGTGTTGAAGTTGTTCCGTGTAGGTTGGAGGCACGAACTCTCGCCGCAAAGCTCTCTTCGTCTTGCACCAACTCATGTCGTAGGTCTCCGAAGGTGCGTGAAGCCACCAGGTGGACGCATAGTCATGGAAGTTCCTTGTGGAGCACTTCACTTGATCTTCGGGAGGAACTTGATGTAGCTTGAGGTAGTCATCCATCAAATACTCCCACTCGAGATACTCCTCTGGTTCTAGAGTCCTATAGAAAGGAATCTCGTGGTCGATGTCGAGGTCATAGTAGCTCGTGGAAGTCACGGACTTGAGCTTGGGGAGCTTCTATTGAAGTGCTTGTGGGCGAAGATGTTGTATGTCCATAGGCGAAGATGCCTTGAAATCGCTTGGCGAAGATGGCAAGGGAGATGGTGAAGTTGTTGAGCGGTTGTTGGTGTTGAGCTCTTGACCCTCACGTCCTTGTTGGTGATGGTGTCGATGCCGATTTGATTTTGCCGGAGATGGTATCTTGGAAGCATGTGTACTTGAGCGTCTTCTCGAAGATGAGGAAGATCGCTTGTAGTACTTGATGAGGGATTTGATCTCTTCTATTTGAGCTTGCATCTTGGCGTCGGTAGAGTTATGGCATCGAACTCGTCATTGTTGTTGTATACCGAAGATGAAATGCCTTGCCTATCCACCACTCCAAGAGAAAAATGCGAGTGGTAGAAAGAGAAGAACGAATACCAAATGTACCTTGACCGAAGTGGAAAGTGGATCAATGATCACTCTAACGTGGACAAGGAAATAGCATAATTGGTACCAATTCTTGTTGGTTTCTCACACCTACACAAATAAGGATTATGGTGGAGCTCGGTGAGGATAGTGGCACAAAAATTTGATTTAAAATGTTAGCAAGAGTCAATAATGTTGAAAGAGATTAAAAAATTCGCAAGTGAAACAAGTAGACCAATAGCAATGAATGGCACATGGAAACGCACACACAGATAGATAAATGGTGTCGTGCAACCAAGGATGAGCACAAAATGTGGAATCCACGGAAAACACTCGTGTTGCACAACTCAAGAGAGACGCTAGCACGATTGCTCAATAGGCGGATACGACACTTGTGCACAACCTATAAGATGCAAAATGTATGAACTTCTATCCCAAGTATACTATGTATATGATGTTCCAGTGGTATGATCCAAGATGATCGGATATGACAATGTGATATGATGCTATGGCACTTGCTTACAAGCTCCTTGTTCACTCTTTTTCTTTGCTTAAAACCTTTTTTTGTAATGCCACAATGCGAAATGCACAAACCAAGCTAGCAATTGTATATATGTGGGAACAAACTTGTGGCACAAGGGATGATATGATACCGATATGATATGGTATGTATGCAATGTATGGTGTAGATCACTAATGTGCACAAGTAATGTTGCCGGCAATACTCAAATGGCTAGTCTCGATAGGCAAGTGACGCCAAATTGGCTAGGGGTTATCAATGCAATGGCAAGGGAATATACAATGGAGGGATACCACGATACCAAGATGATATGGAGGTTACCGTCCTTGGCGATGATGAGTGGCGATGATCTTGATGGAGATACCAAGATGCTGGTGACTCGTCCCTAAGTAGCCGAAACACCTTAGGAAATGGAAAAACCGCGAACTCAAAATCTCAAATGTCAAATGTCAAATGGTGGTAGCGGGATGCGGTGGTGGTTTTGTGGAAGCTCAAAGGAATTGTGAAATGCAATGATGGGTTTTGTGAGTAGGCAAAGCGGAAGTGGAGGGTAAGTTGGTGTACTATACACGGTGTCGGAGTTGAAAGCATGGTCCCTAAGTAGCCGAAACACCTTAGGAGACACAACTCACAACACTAACAAAATTGGGTTAAGTTGGGATGGTGGAAGTGTATGGTGGTCAAGCCTATGCGGAAGTTATGGTGGTGGTGGTTGATGAAGATGCAACCGTCCCGAAGTAGCCTAAACACCTTAGGAGACTCAAATCACTCCTCAAGCAACCACTAATGCGATGGGGAACAAAATTGGTTAGGTTGCGGAAGTCGGTGGAGGTTATGCGGAGGTGGTGGTAGAAGCCCTAGGCAAAGATGCCAAAGTTCCAAAACTTTGATGTAGTCAAATTGTGATGGTAGTATTTGTAACGCCCTCGATGCGGCTATATCTCCCTCGTGTCGAAGCATGACTTAGAGGCATAACCGCATTGAAAGCAATGTCGCAAGTTAGGCAATCTTCACAACATCCCATGTAATATATAGATAATAAAAGGGGAGATACATAGTTGGCTTACACTCGCCACGTCAATGAAAGTACATAAATAGCATTACATCAACCAAACACTCATGGCCCGACTACGACGCCAAAATAAAAGATAAACCCAACATGCGACACGGTCCCGATCGCCCCAACCGGGCACCACTACTGATCATCAGGGAAAGACACATAGTAACGGCGTGAATCCTCGTTGAACTCCCACTTGAGCTCAAGCGCGTCATCTGGAACGAAATCATCAGGCCCTGCATCTGGTTTGGAAGTAATCTGTGAGCCATAGGGACTCAGCAATCTCGCACCCTCGTGATCAAGACTATTTAAGCTTATAGGTAAGGCAAGGTAAATATGTGGAGCTGCAGCAAGCGACTAGCATATATGATGGCTAACCTGTTCGCAAAAGGGAGCGAGAAGAGGAGGCGAAGCGCGAACGAATAACTAGAGAACAGCCTGCGCAAGCATTACTCCAACACCGTGTTCACTTCCCGGACTCCGCCGAGAAGAGACCATCACGGTAACTCACACAGTTGATTCATTTTAATTAAGTTAAGGTTCAACTTATCTACAACCGAACATTAACAAATTCCCATCTGCCCATAACCGCGGGCACGGCTTTCGAAAGTTCAAATCCCTGTAGGGGAGTCCCAACTTAGCCCATGACAAGCTCTCGCGGTCAACGAAGGAATAGACCTTCTCCCGAGACATTCCGATCAGACTCGGTATCCCGGTTCTACAAGACACTTCGACAAGTTAAAACAAATCCAGCAACACCGCCCAAATGTGCCGACAAATCCCGATAGGATCTGCACATATCTCGTTCTCATGGCACACTTAGATGAGCCAGACGTCGGGTAGGCCAGCCCAGAGTTGCCCCTGGTAGCCCCGGACATCACTCGGTTGGACCAACACTCAGAGGAGCACTGGCCCGGGGGGGTTTAAAATAAGATGACCCTCGGGCTCCGGAAACCCAAGGGAAAAAGAGGCTATGTGGCAAATGGCAAAAACCAAGGTTGGGCATTGCTGGAAAAGCTTTATTCAAGGTGAACTATCAAGGGGTTCCCATTATAACCCAACCGCGTAAGGAACACAAAATCCGGGAACATAACACCAATATGACGGAAACTAGGGCGGCAAGAGTGGAACAAAACACTAGGCGAGAGGCCGAGCCTTCCACCCTTTACCAAGTATATAGATGCATTAAGATAACAAGGCAATATAATGATATCCCAACACGTAAATAATGTTCCAACACGGAACGGTCTCCAATCTTCACCTGCAACTAGCAACCCTATAAGAGGGGCTGAGCAAAGCGGTAACATAGCCAATCAATGGTTTGCTAGGACATGGTGGGTTAGAGGTTTGACATGGCAATTTGGGAGGCATGATAAGCAAGTGGTAGGCATCGTAGCATAGGCATAGCAAAAGAGCGAGGATCTAGCTAAGCAAAGATAGAAGTGATTTCGAGGGTATGATCATCTTTCCTGTAAAGTTGTCAGAGTTGACTGGATCCTCGAAAGCAAACTCAATAGGCTCCTCGTTAGCGAACTCGTCTCCTGGCTCTACCCAAACAAGACAAAACAAGCAAACAGAACACAATCAACCATGTGCAAACTCAAACAACATGATGCAAACATGGTATGCTAAGTGGGATGCGATATGCGATGCATATGCAAGATTTGACAAGAAATGCATGAACTTGGCCTCAACTTGGAAATCCAAGAGTTCCACTGGAAAGGTGAGATGAAATCGCTTGAAAACGATATAAAGAACGCCGGAATCAGAGTTACGGTTTGGAAATGGCAAGCAAAACAAATATGGCACCGGTCTGCGATATACAGCACGTAGCCATCTAAATGCAACAAGATGAACATGCTACAGCACTAAAAGATGGCAAAAAAATACATGGCAGGGATCCATTCATGATTCTTAACAAAAGCTGAACACTGAGCTACGGCCAATTCATCCATTAACAGGTTCAAACAAGCATGGCAAAAATGCATTTGGTAAACAGATTTTAGACTTAGTGAAATTAACACTTGTCTGGAATCTCAGATCAGGTAGCACACTTTGGAGCATGAAAACTATATTCTACAGGACCCGAACATGGCAAAGTAAAGCATGGCATGGATATACTCAAAGAGCTTAACAAAAGTCCTTTAGTGACCTTGAGCCAAAAGGGAACAGAAAATACAATTGCAAGCATGTGAACATGGCAAAAGCATAATCAGATCACAGACTTAGTGAAAAACTGGAGCATGCAAAACAGATATCAAGTAGGCATGTTTACGAGCTCGATGCACTTACTACAGAGAATGTCATGACAATCTAAACATACACCCATCAAGAATATACAATATACAAGCGAGACATGGCAAGAACAATAACATAGTATGCATGGATCAACTACAACATCCTCGGCAAAATCGCTAACAAGTAGACAATCTGCCCAGATTCATGAAATAGCAAAAGTAGAGCTCGATTGACTCAAGCTAGGTTGCTCCATAATTGCAATCAAATACATGGATCGATAGACCACTACAAGATCAACAAAACATCCTTACTGATCATCCTCAAAAGAGGCACGGATCACTAGGAAACAACATGAACATATGGCATATTGAGATAAACAGATCAAGGACTTAGTGGAATTGCTAAGTCCCTGAAATCAGCATTATCGAATGCTCCACTTTGCAAGCTTGTGCTAGTCACCACACACATCACAAATATACATGGATTGCACCTCTGGAAAGATGGCAAAGCATATAACAAAACACATGTAGAGCTCAGGGGCATATCATGCACACAATAAGCATGGGAAAAATGACAAATATCTAATTGGAGCAGCAGATCTGACAAATATATCAAATAGCACTCTTCCAACAGCATTTCGGGCATCAAGATGAACTCAAATGAAAATGATGCAATGAGATGAAATGATGTGCTCTCTGAGACGAACATTTTGATGAGCTATATGCCCAAAATGGATCTATGTATGCAAAGTTACGGCATGATGAACATAGCTAAATAAACTGAAGACTTAGGAGAAAAACAAGGGTCAACCCCTAGGGTTTCCAGATCCAGATCGGATCTCGCCGGAGCATGCAAAACGAGGATCGCCGGGATCACTGTTCACCGAAGGGAGGAGGCTCGCCGGAGGGGTCGGAGTCGCCGGATCCGGCGCGGACGTCGAGAAGGGCGGACGAGGCGGCGCTCGCCGGCGCGCTTAGCAGCGTGGGACGCCGGACTTGGGGCTCCGGTCGTGGGACTTGGGGCTCCGGCGGCGGACGGCAATGGCGGGCAGCGGCGCCGGCCGGCGAGGCGACTCGGCCGCAGAGAAGACGAGGCGCGGGGCGCGCGCGGTGCTGCCGGGCCGAGAGGGCCCCGCCTGGGCCCGGGCGGGCCGGCACGGTGGTGCGCAGTGCTGATGTGGGCGCGAGGCGCGGCGTATGGGCGGCTGCCATGTGGCGGCGGACACGGCGGGCGGACACGTCCGTTGGTGGGAAGATGTCCGACGGGTGAGGGGAGAGAGGGGGCTAGGGTTTGCGTGAGGATTTCGGGGGAGGACCTATTTATAGGCATAGGAGGAGCTAGGAGAGTCCAAATGAGGTGCGATTTTTGGCCACGCGATCCTGATCGAATGCTCTAGATGATGGAGAGGGTTTTTGTGGGTTTTGGGCCAAAATGGAGGTGTGTTGGGCTGCAACACACATGAGGCCTTTTCGGTCCCTCGGTTAACCGTTGGAGCATCAAACGAAGTCCATATGGTACGAAACTTGACAGGCGGTCTACCGGTAGTAAACCAAGGCCGCTTGGCAAGTCTCGGTCCAATCTGGAAATGTTTAACCCCCACACACGAAAGAAAGGTAGAAATGACCACCGGAGGAGAACGGAGCGCCGGAATGCAAAACGAACAATGGGGAAAATGCTCGAATGCATGAGACGAACACGTATGCAAATGCAATGCACATGATGACATGATATGAGATGCATGACAACAACAACAACACACGGAGACAAAAACCCGAACCCAAGAAAATAAAATAACTTAACACCGGAAACGGCAAGAGTTGGATTACATATTAGGTAAATCATATCCGGGGTGTTACATTATTTTTGTGGGAAGGGGGATGTCAAGAGCTTTTCAACGAGCTAAAGAACCCGAAAATTGGACTTCGGATGAATTAGTTATGGACAAAACGGTGAAACGGTGATGGCTGAGATGTCACGGAAGGACATCCGGGCTCGGGGTCGGAAATCCGGGACCTGATGTCCAGAACCGTGCAGATTTGGCGCTCCAGGAGCCGGATGTCCGGCTTGGGGCCCGGATGTCCGGCCTGAGGCCCAGATGTCCGGCCCGACGATTTCCAGATCTCGTTTGGGGCGGAAATTTTTGAATTGGGGGCGGAAATTGATGATTTTAGGAGCAAAATTGGAGAGATTTCATGGATGGAATGTGAGGGAACTTGGGGATATGCTAGATCCACTCAAAACCAAGCAAATCCATGGATCAAATCCAACAAAACATCATCAAAACCAACAAATCACAAAAAAATTTGGGGCTATTTTTTGGTGGGGTTTTCGAAATTGGGGAAAAAGACAACAAAATTAGGCTAGAAAACAAGGGGAGGCTCCGAAATTGTGATCAACGTGGCTCATGATACCAAGATGCTGTAGGGTAGGATGCTAATCGGCCGATCTTTCACAAAAGGAGCAGATCCCGCGAAGAACACGAATAACACGAGGGGGGGAACGAGGGGAATCATGAGGGGAAACACGAGAGAAACACTAAAACCAATAAGAATGATCACACATGCGCTAGATCCATTAACACAAAGGAAGATACAAGATCCACGATCAACAGGGGATGATACAAAGGGTAACCGGTCTTCTCCAAAGGAGGTCTTGATGGTCTTCTCCAAAGGAGGTCTTGAATCCATGAGGGGATCTTCTCCGCGAGGAGATCTTGAATCCAAGTGGATCTTCTCTGAAGAGGGGCCACGGTCTCTCTCGTGGAGTAGATCCAGATGGATGAGCGAAGCTCTATCTCACAAATGAGCTAACACAACGCTAACCCTAACTAGGAGGAGGGGAAGGAGTATATATAGTCTAAGCCACGAAGGGGTAAGTGGGAAAGGGATACATGGGCCTCTGGCCCGACTCTGCGCGCAGGCAGGCGCCGGATGTCCGGCTGGGGGCCGGATGTCTGGCCATTCGCGAGAGGTCGGATGTCCCGGGCATGGGCCGGATGTCCGGGCTGAAGTGGCAGTTTGAGTCCTTCTCTGGATAGGGGATGCCGGATTTCCGGGAGGGATGCCGGATGTCCGGGCATTGTTGAGGCGGCGGATGTCTGGGCACACGGGCCGGATGTCCGGCCTCTGATGCTTCACTCGTCTGTTGGTGTAGCTCCTTGGAGGCTGCACAGGCGCCGGATGTCCGGCCTCTGGCCCGGGTGTCCGGCCGCTGTAGCTTCAGCAGCTCTGTCTTCTTCCATCGTCGTTTCCAGGCTTCCCTCGCGGATGGTGTAGTTGTTCCTTGGCGCTTGCAGTCCTCCTCAACATCCGTGAAGCTCCGACAATACCTATGCATGCACATGGGAGAAGTGTCAAGTAGTATACCATCCTCGAAGGGGTTAAGTGATCACGTGTGAAGGAGATGATTCACCTTTATGTATGTGAAGAAGATGTCGCATGTGTCACTTGCCAAACGGACTCTTGACATGGTGATGTCCATAGGATGCTCCGCATCAAGCAAACGAAGAACAAGCAAGAAACTAAGATTGCAATCTGGATATTGCGAATATAAGATGAAAGCATTATTGATCAAGGTGGGGTTCTATGACGCCTTGGTCTGGTCGTTGAACACAAACGAAGTACGCGAAGTTGCAGCTATGGTGAACTTTTAATCTAAACAAAACCCGAAGTCTAAACGATGCCCTAAGGGCTGTATATATGGAGGAGAGAGGGGGGAATTTCGTGGCCCTTGGAGGAGGGGTCCGAAACCAACCTAACTCTTGTTTCCCCACACATACAGACTCTAAAAACAGCCTATAATCAAGTATTTCCAAACTACATGGGCTTGGCCCAAATATAAGGTTAAGCAGCACCTAGGATAGCCTCTGGATGAAATTTATGATGTGGCATCTTGTATATTTCGTCCAAGGCTTCATGCACTCATTATGGTGGCTTCAAAGTCCGAGAATCATCAATTGTAACTCCTTTCTTGTTCCCCTTGCGCACGCCATTATCTCCATGCTTGAACTTGCTCCAAGGTTCATCTTTCTTGTGCAAGCTAGGCCCTTCATTTGTAAGCAAAACAAATGTATCCAATTTAGGCAGCATCATATTCTCATGAACATTAGAATCGTTACCAATAAACAAAAGTACCTGGTAATTTAATTGGCGTGCGCGAGCTCTAGTAATTGGTCCAATATGTATAGCAGCAGTGGCTGTGGGTGTAACAATGGTATTGATGTCCTCATCATCCTCCCCTTCTTGAAATGAAGTTGTCCTCAACGGAAGCTCATCTTCCTCACCCAAATAAGGCTTCAAATCTGCAATGTTAAAAGTGGGACTAACCCCAAAATCTGCAGGCAGCTCAAGTTTATATGCATTATCATTTATTTTCTATAAGACCTTAAAAGGACCATCAGCACATGGCATTAGCTTTGATTTATGCAAATTAGGAAATCCATCCTTATGCAAATGTAACCAAACAAGATCTCCAGGTGCAAACACAACATGTTTTCTACCCTTATCTCCAGCAAGTTTATATTTAGCATTCATACACTCAATGTTTTCCTTAGCTAACTCATGCATTTTTAAAATCAATTCAGCACGTTCTTTAGCATCAAAATGAACCTTCTCCGAAGATGGAAAAGGCAACAAATCAATAGGTGCACAAGGTAGGAAACCATACACAATTTCAAAAGGGTGCATCTTAGTAGTAGAATGCAATGAACGATTATAAGGAAATTCAATATGAGGCAAGCATTCTTCCCACATTTTCTTATTATTCTTAAAAACAGCCCTAAGCATAGTAGACAATGTTCCATTGACTACTTTAGTTTGTCCATCAGTTTGGGGGTGACAAGTAGTACAAAAATGTAGTTTAGTCCCCAATTTGGCCCATAAACATCTCCAAAAATGGCTAAGAAAGTTAGTATCATGATCTCAAACAATAGAATTTGGCACACCATGCAAGCGAATAATTTCATGAAAGAACAAATCAGCAACATTAACAACATCATCGCTTTCATGACATGGTATAAAGTGTGCCATTTTCGAGAATCTAACCACGACAACAAATATGCTATCCCTACCCTTCTTTGTTCAAGGTAATCCTAAAACAAACTCCATAGATATGTCCTCCCATGGAACAGTAGGTACAGGCAAAGGCATATATAAACCATAAGGATTGAGTCTTGACTTAGCTTTTTGATATGTAGTGCAGCGAGCAACAAGATGCTCAACATCCCGTCTCATCTTTGGCCAAAAGAAATGTGTAGCAAGTTAGTATCATGATTATATGCAATAACATTTTTTTACCCTCTTGTGTTTAATGACATAAGGGAATGTCTCAATGAATTCAACCCATTTAGCATGTCTACAATTCAGTTTAGCTTGACTTTTAGTATGTTTCAACGATTCAGGATCAGAATGTATAACAAATTCTTTGGGCCACAAAAATAATGTTGCCATGTTTCTAAAGTCCGAACAATAGCATATAATTCTTTATCATAAGTAGAATAATTCAGACTAGGCCCACTCAATTTTTCAGAAAAGTATGCAACAGGGTTGCCATCTTTTAATGACACACCTCCTAATCCAATTCCACTAGCATCACATTCAAGCTCAAAAGTCTTATTAAAATTAGGAAGTTGGAGTAAAGGAGCATGTGTTAACTTATCTTTCAATACCGTGAAGGCTTCTTCCTGTGCGGTACCCCAAACAAAAGGTACATCCTTCTTTGTAAGCTCATTGAGAGGTGCAGCAATGGTGCTGAAATCTCTCACAAAATGCCTATAGAATCCAGTGAGGCCAAGAAAACTACTCACTTGTGTGACCGTTTTGGGCTGCGGCCAACTCTTAATAGCTTCATTCTTGGCTTTATCAACTTCAATTCCCTATGGAGTAACAACATAGCCAAGAAAAGATACTCGGTCGATGCAGAAGGTGCACTTCCCAAGGTTACCAAACAAACGTGCATCACGTAGAGCAATAAAAACAGCATGTAAATGTTCCAAATGTTCCTCCAAAGATCTGTTATAAATTAGTATATCATCAAAATAGACTACCACAAATCGTCCAATGAAAGCACGTAAAACTTCGTTCATTAATCACATGAAAGTATTAGGTGCATTAGTTAACCCAAAAGGCATGACTAATCACTCATATAATCCAAACTTAGTTTTAAAGTTGTTTTCCATTCATCTCCCAATTTCATACGAATTTGATGGTATCCACTACGCAAATCAACTTTCGAGAATACTGTAGAGCCACTTAATTGATAAAGCATGTCGTCTAGCCTAGGAATAGGATGACGATAACGAATAGTAATATTATTAATGCCTCTACAATCAACACACATACGCGACGTACCATACTTTTTTGGTACTAAAATGATAGGAACAGCACACGGACTAAGGGATTTGCGTATATAACCTTTGTTGAGTAGCTCATGTACTTGACGCATAATCTCATTTGTCTCCTCTGGATTGGTACGGTATGGCGCACGGTTGGGTAATGATGCACCAGGAATTAAGTCCATTTGATGCTCAATCCCTCGAATAGGTGGTAATCCCGGTGGCACTCTTGTGGACAGACGTCAGCGAACTCCTGCAAAATGTTAGTGATAGTAGGAGGCAAAGAGGAAGGCATGTCGTCGAATGAAAATAATGCCTCTGTGCACACAAAATCATAGCAAACAGATTTGCTAAAATCTACATCATCAATATCAGATTTGGTGGCAAGTAAACATGCACTTTTCAATTTAATTTCAGAAGCAACACTAGACGGTTTATTATTAGGCTTCATTTGTTGCTCAAATTCTTTTGCCACAATCTGATTTTCACTCTTATTTTGCACCTGTTTTGCTTTATTAGCTCTATTAATATCATCTTTCAAAATGGAATCGGGAGTCATAGGAAGCAAAGTAATATTTTTGCCCTTATGAACAAGAGTATACTGATTGTTTGTACCATGGTGTATAGAATTTTTATCAAATTGCCATGGTCTACCAAGTAATAAGGAACATGCTTGCATAGGTACCACATCACAATCAACATAATCAGCATATGTATAGATACTAAAATGCACACGAGTGGTACATGTTACCTTAACCTTGCCGTTGTTGTTGAACCATTGGATGTAGTAAGGATGTGGATGCGGTCTTGTGGTGAGAGAGAGCTTCTCCACCATCTCCATGCTAGCCAAGTTGTTGCAGCTCCCTCTATCTATGATGACGCGAATAGAATGTTCCTTCACAAGTCCCTTTGTATGGAACAAATTATGCCTCTGATTTTTCTCAGCTTGTGTAACCTGCACACTCAAAACACGTTGAGCAACTAAACATTCATACCTGTCAGCATCTTCAGTAGCCATGTATTATGTCTCATGATCAGAATCATCTCCATCGTGTTCTTCATGTGTAATAAGTGCCAAAGTCTCCTCATGATAGTCACTAGCGGACTCATACCCACCATCCTCGGTAGTAATCATCACATGCTGAGATTTGCATTCTCTCACAAAATGTCCTCTTCCCTTACAGTGACGACAAATAATATCAGTTGTGTGCCCTGTTGATGCCATGGAAGAAGAAGAGCTCTGTGCAGGCCCGACATGTGTGCTCTTTGCAGATAGTGGAGGTTGTGCCTGCTTTCTTGTATCACGGCTGGAGGTGGCACCTGATGGAGGTGCTGGTGTAGTGGAAGTAGAGGATGCACGTGGTGTCCATGATGAAGATCGACCTGTAGAAAAGTTAGTTCATGCCAATGCATGTCGATCCCGCACTTCACGTTTAGCTTTACAAACAAGATGGAATAAATGAGTGATATTATTATACTCCTTATACTCTAGAATGGTCTGGATCGCTCTATTTAATCCACCCATAAAACATGCAAGCATAGCTTCATTCTCCTCAAAAATACCACATCTAATCATGCCAGATTGTAATTCCTGATAATATTCTTCTACATAATTTTTTCCTTGTCTTAAATGCTGCAATTTTTGAATTAATTCACATTGATAATATGGTGGAACCCAACGAGTACGCATAGCAGTTTTCAAAGCAGCCCAAGTAGCTGGAATAGGATATAATCTACAATGTTCAGACCACCAAACACATGCAAAGCTAGTGAAAGCACAAACAGTAGTTGGAACACGTCTCTCCTCAGGATATTCTAAACATGTAAATCGTTGTTCAGTTTCTAACTCCCAAGTAAGATATATAACAAGAACATATCTACCCTCAAATGGTGGAATATTCAATTTTAATTTAGGGAGATGGTCATGATCTCGTACCTGAGGGGGAGCCCTACCATTGCCATTATTTGCATGTGGACGACATGGTGGTTGTGGTGCTGGTGGTTGGATGTAGTACTGATTTTGATCAACCTCATCCTCGTAATCTCCGACAAAATCATCCTCCTCCACACCAGTGGCAGGAGCCATAGAAGTATCAACAGCAGCACCAACAGTTTTGCCAGGCGCAAGAGGGACACGGCTCGCTCGGCGGAGGGCTCTTTCACGATGTGGAGGTAGTCGTTGTTGTTGTTGTTGTTGTTGTTGTTGTTTTTGTTGTTGTTGTTGTTGTTGTTGTTGTTGTTGTTGTTGTTGTTGTTGTTGTTGTTGTTGTTATTGTTGTTGTTGTTGTTGTTGTTGTTGTTGTTGTTGTTGTTGTTGTTGTTGTTGTTGTTGTTGTTGTTGTTGTTGTTGTTGTTGTAGAGGTGCGTTAGGTTCAGCCGGTGGTGGTGGTGGAAGACGCGTGAGCAATTCATTAAACTTGTTATCGAGCTTTGTTTCAAACGTCTTCTCCATGACATCTATCTTCTCCATGGCCCCATCAAATCTGTTTAGCACATCCTGCACCTGTCCACTCATCATTTGTTGAAATTTATCATGCAACTCCTTATTCTTCGTGTTCTCCCAGTCAGTCTCATCGGCTTGTGATCCTTCCATGGTTAGCAGCAATAGAAACACACAAGAATATGATCCTATAGACTACTAACAAGAGGTGGTGGTGGGTGTCACAAATCCGTCAAGCAAATCTCAAATTCTTACCAGCTCTTACCCAGCAGCAGGCGGTGATCGGCAATCGTCGTAGTCAAACCTCTCAAAGCTTGGATAGAGCGATTACCAGGGAGAGTCAAACGCACAACGTAGATGTATGTGGAGCTGGGAAGGCTTATAATATGGTAGCAAAAAGGGTCAGCAATAATCAGTTCAGAGATGCAAAGTTGAATAAACTCTCAACGACGGTACTGTGCTGGTCCTAGGCTAGACCGTGCTAGAGACGCAAGCCTAGAACAATAAAAAAATCACGACGCTGCACATAAACAAGGGAGGAGCATGCTCTGAATTTTTTTCCTTTTTTGCACTATTTTTCCACTTTTTTTGCTTTGCAACAATTTTTTTCGAAAAAGTCTACAAATGGTCTAAAAACTGCCTAGCCAGAATTTTCCAGATTTAGATTTTTTTAAATTGGAACTATTTTTCTACCGCGGGTAGCACGGAAGTTGGGGAGTCCTACTCTATCACGACTTGGAGTATGGCTTGATCTGGAAATCCAAAACAAAGCAACAAATATTGGACTCGGACTGGTGGCGGAGATGAATCTGGTGGAAACTTAGACTGGTGGCGGATATATGTAGGGCGGTGAAACTCGGACTGGTGGTGAATCAATGATGGAGGTGGACTCGGATGATCGTGATGGCGGTGGATATGTGGTATATGGAAGCGATGATGACGATGGTGGTATATGGTAGCGGTGACGACGATGGTGGTATATGGCAGAGGTGACGATGATGGTGGTATATGGCAGCGGTGATGATGATGGTGGTATATGGCTACGGTGATGATGATGATGCGGCGACGGCGTGACAACTTGTGAACAGAACTCGAAACTCTAAAGGACTAGACACTAAGACCAGCAACTAGACACAATGATGCAACTGCAAATTTAACAATGCAAGACCCTAAAAAGATAATGCAAAGGCTCAGATTGGTTCGGATATGATGAACTTACCCTAAAAAAATTTGTTGGCTTTGTCGTGGACTGTAGGTATGAAGAACAGACTCGATCTAAACTACGAAAAACTATAATATCTCACCGAGCCACCTGGAAATATGATACCACTTGATAGAGGCGAAGGTGTCCCGATGTTTCGATGAGATGGTGGCTATCATTTTCTGTGGGAGTCGACCTTGACAATCCGACTATGAACGTGCAAGACTTCGCGCCTTAGCAATCGCTAAACCAACTTCCGAGGGGTTATTGACCATGCTGGAGCACGATCAACCTGACCACGAGGGTCTGTTTCCTGTGAGAAAACGAAGAACAAGCAAGAAACTAAGATTGCAATCTGGATATTGTGAATATAAGATGAACGCTTTATTGATCAAGGTGGGGTTCTGTGACGCCTTCGTCTGGTTGTTGAACACAAATGAAGTACTCGAAGTTGCAGCTATGACAAACTTTTAATTTAAACAAAACCCAAAGTCTAAACGATGCCCTAAGGGCTGTATATATGGAGGAGAGACGGGGAATTTCATGGCCCTTGGAGGATGGGTTCGAAACCAACCCTAACTCTTGTTTCCCCACACATACGGACTCTAAAAACAGCCTATAATCAAGTATTTCGAAATTACATGGGCCTGGCCCAAAAATAAGGTGACGCAGCACCTAGGATAGCCTCTGGACGAAATTTATGAAGTGGCTTCTTGTATATTTTGTCCAACGCTTCATGCACTCATTATGGTGGCTTCAAAGTCCTGGAATCATCACTTGTAACTCCATTGTTGTTCCCCTTGCGCACGCCATCATCTCCATGCTTGAACTTGCTGCAAGGTTCATCTTTCTTGTCAAGGCTAGGCCCTTCATTTTAAGCAAAACAAATGCATCCAATTTAGGCAGCATCATATTCTCATGAACATTAGAATCGTTACCAAGAAACGAAAGTACCTGGTAATTTAATTGGCGTGCGCGAGCTCTACTAATTGGTCCAGTATGTATAGCAGCAGTGGCTGGGGGTGTAACAATGGTATTGATGTCCTCATCAAAGGACTTCTTACCAATACTATGATGATACATTTCTCATATCTTGCTTTCATGCTTGTGATATGTCATGTGCATTATCCATGACCACTATTAACACACATGACATGCTTGCCATGATTACCTCTAGTACGTTGCATGTTCGCACTACTATCTTCCACTACTTGATCACTATGATTGCTTGCTGTATCGCATCACCCATGTTCCACTCTTACTTGCTTTCTTGGGTTGATGACATATATGTTAATGCCTCTCACATGATATATCTTGTTCATTGTCGCTTGCCTCCAATTGTTGCATCTATGCTTATTGCTCTTGGAGACTTGGACATATTACTTGTGATGCATGCTTGTTTTATTGAGCCTATTGTATTTGGTTGTTCTCGCATTATATGCCTTCATACTATGAAATGCTCCCTTGTCCTTCCTTATTATGAGCATGATGCATACACTTGTTGGGTATCTTACCACATGAATGACAGGTTTTGCACTTCCGCTAACCTCATTTGTTTTTTCGAGTGTTTGTCATGTTCTTTCATTTTGAAGGATTCACAAGGTGGTACCATCACGACACAACTTGGTCATGTGAAGGCATACACGATGCACGACACCAACATTTTTGACATTCTCATAAAGGTGAACTCCTTCCCTTTGAGCCATCCTCAAATACGCATATTGGATGGGTCACTCTTTCATTGTTGTTTCCTTCTTGTTGTCTACATGATACATCTCGTGAACGGAGGAGCGACATTGAAGATTGGCTCTATGAACCTTCACATTGAGGAGCGCTCGGACTTATTGGTTGCACCTTCGAAACTACACTCATGCCACGACATCGAGCATTGGTACATCAACACTCCTTTGACTCATTGCACCACCACCTCCATATTTGTTGATTGTGCTCACACATGTCATGCTCGATGGACATATCATACACATGACAAATTTGCATCTTATGCATGGATTGACTCACATTATGATTGCCTTGTTGCATCTTGTATTCCCATGTCATCCATGATATATGAGCTTGTGCATTTCCTTAGCAAATTTGTTGTGATCTTCCTTGATGGCATATTCATACATAATGATCACATTGCATACCATCAATTGCATGATAACATAAACATATTGAGAATCCATTGCCATATTCATGCTATTGATAAACCATCACACTATGACATCATTTTGCATCATGGTCGCATTATTCATATTCACAATACATTTGTGTGCACAATGAATGCTTTTGCTCCCATGAATGCTTTGCATATCATTCTATATCATCTTGATAAGCTTCATGCGCTTTGTCATGAACAATTTTACCGAATGGACTCATTATTCTATGATGGACACTTTGTGTGCGCTAACCATTGTATTTCCAATTGTACTTTGTGTTAGCTCTTTTTGCATGTCTACCACTCTGGCGACACTTTGGAGTACTTGTATTGCGCAACGTCTTCTACTCCGTCCAACTACAAGTCCGTCCACGATTACCGGTTCCATGGTGATGAGGATCACGATCCAAGGTCAGATCTTTCACAAGGGGGGGAGATGATGCGGAGCATCCCACATTCATCCCCATGTACACTCTGACTACTCTCCAAGCCCCAAGAGGACATATGACGAGACCTCGAACATACGTGTAACACACGGACACAACTTTCCATATTTGTACTCCGACTCTTGCCTTTTCCGGAGATGCGATAGGAGATTCCCTTAGTGGTTGGGTTTTTTCTTCATTTTGCATTTTGTTCTTGTCATGCATTTCATATCATGTCATCATGTGCATAGCATTTGCATACGTGTTCGTCTCATGCATCCGAGCATTTTTCCCGTTGTCCGTTTTGCAATCCGACACTCCTACGTCCTCCGGCGTCCACCTTTTGTCTCTTTTTATGAGCGGGTGTTAAAAATTCTCGGAATGGACCAAGATTTGCCAAGCAGCCTTGGTACACCACCAGTAGACCGCCTGTCAAGTTTCGTGCCATTTGGAGTCCGCTTGATACTCCAACGGTTAATCGGGCAACCATAAAGGCCTCGTTTGTGTTGGAGCCCTACAACCCTCCAAGATAGACCACAAACCCATACAAACCCCCTCCATCCTCTATGCCGTTCGATCATGATCGTGTGGCCGAAAACCGCACTCGATTTGGACACTCCTACCTCCTTCTACCTATAAATAGGTGCTCCCCTCCAAAAATCCGCGCAGATGAAACCCTAGCATCTTCCTCCTCGCGCCACCGGACACATCCGCCCGCGCTGGACATGTCCGCCAGACACATCACCCGGACCAATCAGGCCGCGCCACCTCACCCCAGCGGCCACTCCCGACCAACCAGAGCACGCCATGTCGCCCATGCCACCGTCTCCACCGCGCGGGCCTGCGGAATCCAGATCCGGCCCGCGCCGGTCCGAACCGGGCCCGATGGAGCCCGCGTCCCGCGCCGGCTTCGTCTCCGGCCGCCTCCGGCAAGCAGCTCGCCGGAGCTCGCCGGACTCCAATGAGCCGCGCCGCCCAGGTTCCTCCGCCGCGCGCCGCCCGCTGCCAGATCCGCCGCCCCCGCCGCCAGATCCGCCGCCCCCGCCGCCTTGCGCTGCCCTCCGGCTATCGCGCGCTGCTCCGCTGCTCTGCCAACCACCGCACGCGCCGCTCGCCGCCTAGCCCGCCGATGCGCTCCGCCGCCGCCGCTCCTCCGCCGACTCCTGCGTCACTCTGGCGCCGCCCACCTCCTCCACCGCACGGCACCGCCGTCGCCTCCTCGCATCCTCGCCGGATCCGCATCCTCGAGCACTCCGGCATCCATCTCCTTCAACTCCAGCGAGAGATCCCGACGAACCTCGGATTCCGTGCCCGAACCCTAGATCTGAGGTTGACTCCCCTCTTTTTTCTCCAAGTCCCTTTTCTATAACATTTTCAGGCCCTGTTCATCATGCCATAACTCCTCATCCGTAGATCTGTTTTGCATGCATGATATATCAAAATGTTCATTAGGATGTGCTCTTCGTTTTGTTCCATTGTGACATGCTTGTTTGAGTCCAGCTTGATGCCCAAATCATTGATGCAAGAGTGCTATAAAATGTTAGGTGTTGATTCTTAGCAGAGTATGAGCATTTGTCATTTTTGCTACAATTGTTGTGTACTGCATATGGACATGAGCTCTACATGTATTTTGGTCTATGCCATGCCATCTTTACATGGGTGTATGCCATGTATTTTTTTGATCCTTGTGGTGACTAGCACAAGCATGCAAAGTAGCTCTCGTGATATTGCGGATTTCAGACTCTTAGAATTTTACTAAGTCTTTGTCTGTTGTTATTTTTATGCCATGTATTCATGTTGCTACATTGAGATCCATGCTTCTTTTGAGTATGTTCAGTAAGTATAATTTGGACATATGGTTATGATCTATCCATCCATGCCCCTGTTTGCAATTATGGAGTGCCCTAACGTGTTTCAATCTTTCTCTACTTTTGCTATAAAATGCTCCTGGCAGACTGTTTACATGTTAATCAATTTTGTCATGGATGTTGTAGTTGATCCAAGCATGCTATGATCTTGTTCTAGCCACGGTTAGCTTCTTGAACATGTTTTCTTGCTGGTAGTACGCTTATCTTGTCATGCAATGCCTTGTGGTGAGTGAATCGAGCTCGTAAAGATGCCTTCGTAACTCTGTTTTTGCCATGTTCAGTTTTCTGCTAAGTCTGAATCTGTTAACAAAACTTGCTATGTTTACATGGGTGCCATCATATCTTCTGATCCTTTTTGGCTTTTGGTCAGTAAGGGACTTTTGTGCTATGCTTTGAGTAGATTCATGCCATGCCTCGCATTGGTATGATAAGATCCTGTACCATGTTGTTTGCTTGCTCTAAATATTGCTGCCTGATGTTAATTCCTGGCATGTTAGTATTTTCACTAAGTCTGTGAAGCTGATATCTTTTGCACTTTTGCCATGCTTGTTTGAACCTGCTGTTATGTGATTTAGCCGTAGCTCAGTGTTCATATTTTGTCAAGCATCTTGAGTAGATCATTGCCATATGCTTTGTTTCTATGTTGGAGTGCAGTAGCTTAGTTTCTTGTTGAATTTTAGATGGCATCGTGCTGTTAATCGCAGAATTGTGCCATTCTTGTTTTGCTTGCCATTTGCAAACCGTGCATCTGATTCCGGTGATCTTTATATCGATTTCGACCGAAATCAACTCATCTTTCCAGGAGCGCACTTGGTTTGCCAAGTTGTGGTCTGGTTCAATCTTTTCTTTCCAAGGCACGCATATGCATTGCATATCACATCCCGCATATCATACCATGTTTTGCATCATGTTGCTTGCGCATTGCACCGTGATTGATTGTTGGTCCCTTGCTTGTGTTCTTGCTTTGGGTAGAGCCGGGATATGAGTGCGTGATTGAGGAACCCGTTGAGTACGCTTACGAGGATCAAGCTTTCGTCAACTCGGAGAACTTTGCAGGCAAGATGACCATACCGTCGAAATCACTTCTATCTTTGCTTGCTAGTTGCTCGCTCTTTTGCTATGCCGCGATACCTACCACTTGATATATCATGCCTCCAAAATTGCCATGACAAACATCTAACCCACCTTTCCTAGCAAACCATTGTTTGGCTATGTTACCGCTTTGCTCAGCCCCTCTTATAGCGTTGCTAGTTGCAGGTGAAGATGGAGTTTGTTCCTTGTTGGAACATGATTATTGTTGGGATATCATTATTATATCTCATTTACTTTAATGCATCTATATACTTGGTAAAGGGTGGAAGGCTCGGCCTTATGCCTGGTGTTTTGTTCCACTCTTGCCGCCCTAGTTTCCGTCATACCGGTGTTATGTTCCTTGATTTTGCGTTCCTTACGCGATTGGGTGTTATGGGAACCCCTTGACAGTTCGCCTTGAATAAAACTCCTCCAGCAAGGCCCAACCTTGGTTTTACCATTTGCCACCTAAGCCTTTTCCCTTGGGTTCCACGGACTCAAGGGTCATCTTTATTTTAAACCCCTGGGCCAGTGCTTCTCTAAGTGTTGGTCCAACCTGAGCGATGTCCGGCACCCCCTGGGCAACCAGGGTCTATGCCAACCCGACGTCTGGCTCATTCGATGTGCCCTGAGAACGAGATATGTGCAGCTCCTATCGGGATTTATCGGCACATTTGGGTCACTTTGCTGGTCTTGTTTTACCATTGTCGAAATGTCTTGTAACCGGGATTTTGAGTCTGATCGGGTCGTCCTGGGAGAAGGAATATCCTTCATTGACCGTGAGAGCTTGTGATGGGCTAAGTAGGGACACCCCTGTAGGGTTTTTGAACTTTTGAAAGCCATGCCCACGGTTATGGGAAGATGGGGTTTTGTTAATATCCGGTTGTAGAGAACTTGACACTTAACTTAATTAAAATAAATCAACCGCGTGTGTAACTGTGATGGTCTCTTTTTGGCAGAGTCCGGGAAGAGAACACGGTCTCGTGTTATGCTTGAACGTAAGTAGTTTCAGGAGCACTTCTTGATCATTATATCTTCTCGATCGTGCTTTGCTTCTCTTCTCGCTCTCATTTGCGTAAGTTAGCCACCATATATTCTAGTGCTTGATGCAGTTCCACCTCACTACCATTTCCTACCTTTAAGCTTAAATAGTCTTGATCGTGACAATGTGAGATTGCTGAGTCCTCGTGACTCACAGATTACTTCCAAAACCAGATGCAAGTGTCGATGATGCCAGTGCAGGGGATGCGACCGAACTCAAGTGGGAGTTCGACGAGGATTCATGATGTTACTATGTTTCCTTTCCAGACGATTAGTAGAGGACCCCAGTTGGGGCGATCGGGGATCTATGCATTTGGGGTTGTCTTTCTTTATTTGGTTCCGTAGTCGGATCTTGAATGTATTCTGGATGATATAATGTTATATTTATGTATTGTGTGGAGTGGCGATTGTAAGCCAATTCTTTATCCCTTTCTTATTCAGTACATGGGATGTGTAAAGATTACCCCTCTTGCGACATGCCTACCATGCGGTTATGCCTATAAGTCGTGCCCCGACACGTGGGAGATATAGCCGCATCGTGTGTGTTACAATACGCCATTGGACACAAGGTGAACTCGCTCCTCTCCGAACCTTCACTGTATAATGTGAGACATGGCTACTACCTCCAGCGTGTGTGCTATGCATAATCAGGTACTTAGAGGAAAGCCACGGAGCCACCACATCCAACGAACGAGCTAGCGAGGATGCCAAGTACAAGGACCAAGAGAAGAAGGTGCCCGAAGTTTACAGCCTCCGGACGACTAGACCTCGCCGGACGTCCGACGCCTAGAGCTTCAACCAGCCTAAAGAGTCAGGCCGCGAATGCTACAGTGGCCGGACGACCGACGCGGATCGGACGTCTGACCCCCCAGGCCTCGGACGACTGAGTGCCACCGGATGACCAGTGCTAGGGCGACAGAATGCTATTTACGGAAGTACGAAGACATCCGGACGTCCGGACCATCCCGAGCCTTCGGACGTCCGACACCCACCGGACCTCCGACACCTGTCTGCGCATAGAGATCGGGCCCGAGGCCCATGTACCGCTTCGCCCCTCACTTATCCCTTCGTGGCTCTAGACTATAAATACTCCTCCACCTCCACCATCTGGGGGTTAGCGTTGTGTTAGCTAATTTGTGATATAGAGCTTCACTCATCCATCCGGATCTACTCCATTGCGCGGGACCAACACCTCTTCGGAGAAGATACACTTGGATTCAAGATCCCTAACGGGAAGACCTCAAGACCTCCTTTCGGTGAAGAACCAGTTACCTATGTATCATCCTTTGTTTGATTTGGATCTTGTATCTCTTTTGTGTTCGAGGATCTAGCACATGTGTGATCGTCCTTGTTGGTTTGAGTGATTCCCTCGTGTTCCCCCCTCATGTTCTTCGTGTTCATCACGGGATCCGCTCCTTTTGTGAAAGATCGGCCATATAAGGTTCCACCCTACATCATATTCTACGTGAAGGAGCTCTTGTATCAAACGTGGATCTTGTCCGAAGAGGGGCCGCGGTCTCTCTCAAGGAGTAGATCCGTATGGATGAGCAAAGCTCTATCTCAAGTATGAGCTAAACCAATGCTAACCCTAGAAAGATGGAGGAGGAGGAGTATATATAGTCTATGTGGACGAATGGGTACACAAGCCTCGGCCCTTACACTGTACACAGACAGGGGAGGCCGGATCTCCGGGCTTTCGCGAGGGACCGGATTTCCAGGCTGGGGTGGCCGGATGTCCGAGCTGTCGGGGCTGGTTTTGACGCTCTCTAGATGGAGGGTGTCGGATTTCCAGGCTTCGGGCCGGATTTCCAGGCTTTGGGCCGGATTTCCAGGCTAGGGTTGGATGTCCGGGCCCTGTAGGTACTTGGCGGCTGGGCGGCTGCTGCTCCAGGGGCCGGATGTCTGGGGTCACGGCCGGATGTCCAGGGCCTGGAAGCTGTTCTTGACTCCTTCCATTGGTTCTCTTCATCTATGAACTTGAGGACTTGCGCGTCTTCACGTACATCTTTGGGAGGGTCCTCTTGGTACCTAATCATGCACAACATCTAGGACTTAGGTAGTAACCATGTCTCAAGTGAATCAAATGTGATATCAATAAGGAAGGAAGTCACCTCGGTCTCGAGAGCTCTAGCTCTAGCTCATGCCATAGGTCCTCTTGGCACTTCGTGAGACGAAGGTAGGTCCATGGGGATGACCGTAGGATGCTCCGCATCATCTTCCCTCCCTTGGGAAAGATTTGACCTCGGATCGAAGTCTTCATCACCATGGTAGGGAGAGGGATCTTTGACGTTGAAGATGTCGCTCACGGAGTACTTGTCGCGTGGAATGTTGATCTTGTAGGCATTGTTGTTGTAGCATTCAAGCAACTTGAAGGGTCCATCCGCTTGTGGTTGAAGTTTGGACTTGCGTTCATGGGGGAAGCGGTCCTTGCGAAGGTGTAGCCACACAAGACTCCAATGTTGAACACCATGGGGTTCTTGTTGAGGTTGAGCTTGGTCACGAGTCGTTGTACTTGGCGCTCAATGGTGTGCCTTGTATCTTCATGCATCTTCTTGATATAGTTGACTCATGCACTCGCATCCATATTTGTGCGCTCTTGTAGTAGTAGAGGGAGAATGTCCAATGGGGACAATGGGTTGAAACCGACGACCTCGAAGGGGGACTTGCTGGAGTCGAGTGTCTTGCTCGGTTGTAGGCGTACTCGGCGATAGGTAGACACTCCTCCCACTCCATGATGTTCTTCTTTATTAGCATGCAAAGTAGAGCGGGGAGTGTGCAGTTGGTCACCTCCGTTTGGCCGTCGGTTTGTGGATGGTAAGCCGTGGAGAAGAGTAGCTTGATTCTGACCTTGGCGCATAAGGTTTTCCAAAAGTAGCTTAGGAACTTGACGTCGCGGTCTGAGACTATCGTCTTTGGTACTCCATGGGGGCACAATATTTCCCTACAAAATAGATTGGCAACATGTGAAGCGTCATCTATCTTGTTGCAAGGAATGAAATGAGCCATCTTCGAGAATCGGTCCACAACAACAAACACAGAATCTTTTCCATTTCTATTTCTAGGAAAACCAAGCACAAAATCCATGCTAATATCTTCCCATGGTTGATACGGAATTGGAAGAGGATATAGAGACCATGGGATTGAGCTTTAGACTTAGCTTTGCGACATGTAGAGCATCAGTTGGTGAAGCAGTTGACATCATGGAACATCTTGGGCCAATAATAGTTCTTGGAGAGAGTAGAAAATGTCTTTCCGCGTCCCAAGTGTCCCATTAGTCCTCCGCCATGAGATTCTTGCAAAAGTAGCAAACAAAGAGAAGACTCGGGGATGGAAAGTTTGTTAGCTCTCATAAGATAACCATCTTTGATGTAATAGCATTCCCAAGATGTATGCGTCAAACATTTGGCATAAGGAATAGCAAAAGTAGGATCATGCGCATACAAGTCTTTTATGTGCTCAAAGCTAATGGCATCCAATTCAAGTTTAGTAACAAGCATGCATATGCGGGAAAGTGCATCCGCCAAAACATTTTCCTTACCTTTAATGTACTTGATGACATAAGGAAAAGACTCAATGAACTCACTCCATTTAGCATGATGCTTGTTCAACTTAATTTGACCCTTAAGGTAAAGTGTTTCATGGTCGGTATGGATGATAAATTCATGAGGGCGAAGATAATGTTCCCATTCATGCAGAACTTGCACTAAAGCATATAGCCCTTTGTCATAGATGGGGTAATTGAGTTGCGCTCCGTAAAGTTTCTCACTAAAGTAAACTATGGGGCGCTTCTCTTGCATTAACACACCTCCTATGCCATTACCACTAGCATCGCAATGAATCTCAAAGGGTTTGTCAAAGTTGAGTAATGCAAGCACGGGAGCATGAGTAAGAAAATTCTTAAGCTCATTGAATGCGGTATCTCGGGATGGTCCCCAAACAAAGGGTGCATTCTTCTTACTCAAAGTATGCAAAGGTGAAGAAATTGTCCTAAAGTCCTTCACAAATCTACGGTAGAAACCAGCTAAACCAAGCAAACTACGCACTTGTTGCAAGTTGGTTGGTTGAGGCCAAGTTTTAATAGCATCGATCTTAGGTTCATCAACATGAACACCCTTAGAAGATACAACGAAACCCAAGAAAACAAGCTTGTCAACACAGAAAAGGCATTTGTCCATATAAGCAAAAAGGTGCTCTTTTCTATGAGTTTGTAGCACGATCTTAAGGTGGGTGACATGATCTTTGAGAGATTTGCTAAACACAAGAATATCATCAATGTAGACCACAACAAATACACCAATATAAGGTCAAAAAACAAAATGCATGAGTCGCATGAAAGTACCGGGTGCTTCTGATAAACCCATTGGCATAACAAGCCATTCATATAAGCCAAACTTGTAAATGCGGTTTTCCAGTCATCACATTCTTGGATGTATATTTGATAGTAGCCACTCTTAAGATCAATCTTAGAGAAAATGGTAGCTCCGCTAAGCTCATCAAGCATATAATCTAGGCGTGGAATAGGTTGGCGATCACGCACGGTAATAGCATTGATAGGGCAGCAATCGGAACACATGCGATATGTACCATCTTTCTTGGGAACAAGGATTACCGGGACGGCACAAGGGCTCAAACTTTCTCGTACATGGCCGTTGTCGATGAGTTGTTGTACTTGCCATTGGATCTCCTTAGTTACCTCGGGGTTGACGTAGTAGGGAGCCTTGTTAGGAAGGGGAGCTCCAGGGATGAGGTCGATTCGGTGCTCGATGCCTCGTAGAGGAGGTAGACCCAGAGGTAGCTTGTCGGGGAAAACATCTTGGAATTCCTGCAATAGAGAAGACAACACTAAAGGAAGATTGTGGGAGGTGTTAGCTTTTGGTGCCTCATCCTTGCACAAAAGGATATAGTGCATGACACTTGATGGGTTCTCGCACACTTCTCTTATCTCACTTTTGGTGGAAAATGGAACTAAGTTCTTCTTGTCGCTCATCGTGGAGGCACTCGATTTGGGCTTTTGGCGATCACTCTCTTTTTGGTGGTTTGCTCTCTCACTATTCTCTCCATGATGGGTGGTTTGCTTGTCGGCGATCACTTGGCTTGGAGACATAGGGCGAAGTACGTACTCCTTTCCTTTCATCTTGAAGATATAGTGATTCGTACAGCTGTTGTGGATGACACCTCGATCAAATTGCCATGGTCGTCCAAGAAGAAGGTGGCAAACTGTCATTGGAACGACATCACACTCCAAAGTGTCTTCGTAAGCTCCGATTTTGAAGGAGACTTGCACTCTATGCTTGACTTGGATAGTGCCAGAGTCGCTAAGCCATTGAACTTTGTAGGGATGTGGGTTCTTCATCTTGACCAATTGGAGCTTGGAGCATAGTTCTTCACTTTCTAAGTTATGGCAACTCCCTCCATAGATGATGACCTTGACGGACCTTCCACCTTCCATTGATGTTGGCCTTGGTGTGAAAGATATGGCATCTTTGGTCCTCTTCTTCTTGATGTTGAAATGTCAAGACCTTGGAGACAATGAGAGCGGGGCTTGAATCTTCATCACAAAAGACTTGTTCTTCTTCATCTTCGTTCACTTGCCGGTGCATTGCCACTTTCTCAAGTGCTTCCATTTCTCCTTCACTCATTGATGCGAAGCATCCCAAGGTCATCCGCATGGACCTACCATCGCCTCACCAAGTGCCTAACGGACCCATGACACGAGCAGGCACAAGAGCTCTCGAAACTGAGGTGACATCACTCCTCTCAGGTTTCCACTTCGATGCACATGAGACATGGCTACTACCTCATACGGACACATTGTGCATACTCAGGTACCATGGAGAAGCTAAGGAGCACAGAGAAGAAGGAGAGGAAGATGGACGTGAAGACGGAGAAGAAGTGATGAAGAAGAAGCTATAGGCTCGGGACGACCGGCTAGGACCAGACGTTCGATGACCTCCAGGCTCCGGACATCCGACACTTCCACACCTGAGCCAAAACTACGGACTTCCGACGCTCCACGGTCGACCGGCGCTCCTCAAACGACCGACCCCGACAGGACGTCCGACCGCAGACCACCCGAGCCGAATCTACGGATGTCCGACAGGCATCGGATGTCTGGACCCTTGCGAGCCTCCGGACGACCGGTGACCCCCGGACGTCTGACGCCTGTGTGCTGATTTGTGTTGGGCCGCAGCGCATGTACCCCTTCGCCCCCCCTCTTTGCACTAAGACTATATATAGACCTCCTATTCCTTCTAGCTAGTTTTAGCAAAGGATTAGCTCATATTTTGTGTGAGAGCTTTGCTCATCCACTTGGATACCTTCTCCTCGGAGATTCGAGCCTCCACCAGAGAAGATCCCCCAAGCGGATTCAAGACCCCTTTTAGGGAAGAACTCAAGACATCCTCATGGAGAAGACCGGCTACCCTTGTATCATCCTTAGTTGTACGTGGATCGTGTATCTTTCCTTATGTACTTGAGGATCTAGCACATGTGTGACTTATTCGTGTTGGTTTAGTGTTTCCTCTTGTGTTTCCCCTTGTGTTTTCCCTCTTCTCCCTCTCATGTTACTCGTGTTCTTCGCGGGATCCGCTCCTTTCGTGAAAGATCGGACGATTAGGGTTCTACCCTACATCACTCATGGAGTCATATGTACCATCGTCATTGAGGATCATGGTTTGCTTGTTGGTACACTCAAATAACTTGTGGCCTCGGCCTCCGCATGTGAAGCATTTGAAGAACTTGTCTTGATGGTCTTATTGGTTGGGGGAGATGATGATGAAGCTCTCGGCTTGAAGTTGCTTGTTGTATGATGATGACTTGAGGTTGTCGAAGTTTTATTCTAACTCGACTTGTCGGCGTTGCTTGTAGAAGGCTTTGTTGAGGTAGAAGGTGTTGGAGTCGTTGACGCTTGGGTGTTGGAGAAGACATAGGACTTGGATGAGAACTTGGCATACTTGAAGTCATCTTGCACTTGACATTCCGCTATGGTAGCTTGATGCACTAGCTCGATGAGGTTCGAGTATGGTTGGAAGTCAGCAATCTTCTTGATAGGATGATTGAGTCCATTCAAGAAACATGCCATAGTTTGCTCATCATTTTCTGTTACATTGGCTCGTATCATTGCAATCTCCATTTCCTTGTAGTATTCTTCAACGCTCTTGGTTCCTTGCTTGAGGAGTTGGAGTTTCTTGAAGATGTCGCGATTGTAGTAAGTTGGCTCATAGCATGCTCTCATGACATCCTTCATTTGCGCCCAAGTAGTGATGGGTGGTTCACCTCTTGCCTCTCGGCGCTCAGTGACTTGTTCCCACCAAATGAGGACGTAGTCTTGGAACTCAAGGGATGCAATCCCGATCTTCATCTCCTCCTCATAGTTCTGCAAGCGGAAGCTTTTGTCAACCTTCGATGCCCATGATAGGTACTCTTCGGGATCCGTACTTCCATTGAACTTGGGCATGGTGAACTTAAGCTTGACGTATCGTTGCTCTTCATTGTGTTGGGGTCGGGGATGATGACGTCCTTGACGAGGAAGATCATCTCTCTCAACTTGCTCTAGCTGTGGATGATTTCCAATGTCTTTTTGTTCTTGGTGAACTTCGGGTTCTTGACAAGGAGGTTTTGGAACTTAACGATGCACTCGAGCTTGATAGTTCCACTCTTGAACTTCTTCGCGAAGCGCTTCTTGTTGTTCACGAGCTTGTCGGTTGCGCGTGGCTATGGCTCGACTTGAATCTCGGAGGTCATGTTGCGCCTCAAGTGCTTGAGCTTCTCACAATTGTTGTTCTTGACGTTGTGCCTCGGCATCTTGTGCATCTTGATGTTGTCTCGCTCGCTCTTCCTCTTCGTGTTAGCGTTGGCGTTGCCGTTCTCATGCTTGCGTGAAAGTACCTTGGTTTTGATGATGTTGTTGTTCTTGAGAGTTGTTGTTCTGTAGAGGGTTGCAGTTTAGTTTACGATCTTCGTGTGCAGCACGTTGAAGAGTGTTCGATGCCAGTGTACTTGAGCCGGAGATGGTGTAGTCGGAGTGTCGACTTGAGAGGGCTCTGTCTTGATGAGGACAAAGTGGAAGAAGAGCAGTTGAGCAACAAAGCACAAATCTCGTCCATTCTTGCATCATTCTCTTGCTTGTGATCATCGATCTTGTTGTCAAAATAGTCTCTTGTACGTTGCTCGGAGAGTCGCAAGTCGGTAGTGAGGTTGTCGATGCGTTCGCTCATTGCTTGTTGCTCTTGATGCAAAACACGTTGCGCACCAAAGAGGTGGCTCTTTGTGACGTAGGAGGTCAGGTTGTCATCTTACTCGATGAAGAGTGGGTTGGTAGAAGTACATGGCCTATCTATCATTCCAAACAAATATGTGTGTGGGAGAAAGAGAAGAACTTATACCAAATGTACCTTGACCGATGTTGAAGATGGATGAACGATCACTCAATGTGGAACAAGGAAATAGCACGATTGGTACCAATTCTTGTTGGTTTCTCACACCTACACAAGTAAAATCTTATGGTGGAGCTCGGTTAGGATGGTGGCACAAAATTTGATGCAATTGTTAGTGAGCTTCAATAATGTTGCAAAAGATTCGCAAATTTGCCATGCAACAAGTAGACCAATAGCAAAATATGGTACACGGAAACACACATGCAAAAAGATAAATGGGGTCGTGCAACCAAGGATGAGCCAAAATATGGAATCCACGAAAATGCTCTTGTTGCACAACACTAGAGAGATGCTAGCACGATTGCAAAATAGGCAGATACGAAGACTTGTGCACAACCTACTAAGAAAAAATGCAACGACTACTATCCCAAGTATGTTCTATGTATGGTGTTCGGATGATATGATGCAAGATGATCTAGTATGACAATCTTAATGTTGTATGATGCTATGGTTCTTGCTTAAAAGCTCTTTCCTTATCTTTCCCTTTTGCTTAAAAGCTTGTTTGGCTCTTTCTCTTTTGAGCTCTTTTCTCATGCAATGCTTCATGAACCAAGATAGCAATTTTGTATGCGATGAAAACTTTGTGGCACAAGAGATGGTACCAAGATATGCACCAATGATATGGTATGCATGCTATGGGGAGTATGATCACTAATGTGCAAAAGTGACGTTGTAGACAATACTCAAAGGCTAGTCTCGATAGGTAAGATACACAAAATTGGGCTATGCTGGCTATCAATGTAATGGCAAGAATGATATATCACGATACCAAGATGAGGTTACCGATTATTGCTTATGATATGGTGTCAAACTGGTGGAGTGGTTGTTGTCGATGACGAATCTGTGGGGATGATGAGCGGCGGTGATGTTGATGTCGAACCGTACCTAAATAGCCGAAACACAATAGGACACGGAACCACAACTCAAATTCTAAAGGAAAAACGTGTCAAAATTGTCAGAGTTGGTAATGGGTAAGTGATGGTGGTGTATGTGGGAAATGGTGGTGCTATGCTTAAGTGGTTGTGGTATGCAGAAGTAGATGTGGGCACCGGGACAAAATATGGCGAGATTTGGACTGAAAACGGGGCGGTGGATGGAGATGTTGTTGTTAGGGGCTGGATGTCCGGGCTTGATGGCCGGATGTCCGGGGGCTTGGGCCGGATGTCCGGGCTCTAGATCCGTGGACAAACCCGAGGAACTCCGCATGGAAAAGGCAAAATCGGGGCAAAATTCCGAAGATTTTGTGGATGGAAATTGGGGGAAAAATGGGGAAAAGCTAGATCTACCTGCAACACATGAAATCCGCAGATCAAATCCAACAAAACTTCATCACACCAACAAATCACAAAAACAATTGGGGGGGCTATTTTCATAGGGAATTTTCAAATTAGGGACAAAATCAACAAAACAAGGCTTAGAAAACACAACGGGGAGGCTCCGAAATCGTGATCAATGTGGCTCTAGATACCAAGATGATATAGGGTGTAACCCTAGATGGCCGATCTTTCATGAAAGGAGTGGATCCCAGGAAGAACACAGAGAACACGAGGGAAAACAAGAGAATCACTCAAACCAACAAGAATGATCACACATACACTTGATCCAAGTACACACAGAAATCACATGATCCAAAGTCAACAAGGGACGAAACAAGGAGGTCTTGATGGGGATCTTCTCCGAAGAGGGGCCGCAGTCTCTCTCAATGAGTATATCTGTATGGATGATCAAAGCTCTATCTCAAGTATGAGATAAACAAATGCTAACCATAGAAATATGGAGGAGGAGGAGGAGTATATATAGTCTAGGTGGACGAAGGGGTACACGGGCCTTGGCCCTTACACTGTACGCAGACAGGGGAGGCCGGATGTCCGGGTGTCGGGCCGGATGTCCGGGCTGGAGTGGCTAGATGTCCTGGCTGTCAGGCCAGGTTTTGATGCTCTTTGGATGGAGGGTGCTGGATTTCTGGTCTTCTGGCCGAATATCCGGGCCAGGCCGGATATCTGGGACCTGTAGGTCCTTGGCGGCTGCTGCTCCAGGGGCCGGATGTCCGGGGTCACGGCCGGATGTCCGAGGCCTGGAAGCTATTCTTGACTCCTTCCGTTGGTTCTCTCCATCCGTGAACTTGAGGACTTGTCCGTGTTCACGTACATCTTCGAGAGGGTCCTCTTGGTACCTAATCATGCACAACATCTCAGACTTTGGTAGTAGCCATGTCTTGAGTGAATCATATGTGATATCACTAAGGAAGGAAGTCACCTCGGTCTCGAGAGCTCTAGCTCTAGCTCGTGTCATAGGTCCTGTTGGCACTTCGTGAGACGAAGGTAGGTCCATGGGGATGACCGTAGGTTGCTCCGCATTAGTAGGGCTCCCCCTCAGGTACGAGATCATGACCATCTCCCTAAACTTAAATTGAATATTCCACCATTCGAGGGTAGATACATGTTACTTGGGAGTTAGAAACCGAACAACGTTTTACATGTTTAGAATATCCCGAGGAGAGACATGTTGCGGCTCCACTTTGTGCTTTCACTAGTTTTGCTTGTGTGTGGTGGTCTGAACATCATAGATTATATCCGAATAATATTCCAACTACTTGCGCTGCTTTGAAAATTGCTATGCGTACTCATTGGGTTTCACCATAGTATCAACTTGAATTACTTCAAAAATTGCAGCGTTTAACACAAGGAAAAAAGTCTATAGAGGAATATTATCAAGAGTTACAAACTGGCATGATTAGATGTGGTATTGTTGAGGATAATGAAGCTATGCTTGCATGTTTTATGGGTGGATTAAATAACGAGATTCAGACCATTCTAGAGTATACAGAGTATAATAATATCACTCATTTATTCCATCTTGCTTGTAAAGTTGAACGTGAAGTGCAAGATCGATAGGCATTGGCACGAACTAACTATTCTACACGTCGACCTTCCTCATGGACACGGCGTGCATCCTCTACTTCCATACATTCTACTGCATCGGCACCTCCATCAGCCGCCACCTCCAGTTGTGATACAAGAAAGCAGGCACAACCACCACTATCTACCAAGAGCACACCTGTCAGGCCTGTCCAGAGCTCTTCTTCTTCCACGACATCAACAGGGCACACAACTGATATTATTTGTCGTCATTGTAAGGTAAGAGGTCATTATGCAAGAGAAAGCAAATCTCAGCGGGTGATGATTGCTATTGAGGATGGTGGTTATGAGTCCGGTAGTGACTATGATGTGGAGACTTTGGCTCTTATTACACGTGAAGAACACGGTGGAGATGATTATGAAAATGAGATGCAATACATGGCTCCTGAAGATGCTGACACGTATGAATGTTTAGTTGCTCAACGTGTTTTGAGGGTGCAGGTCACACAAGCAGATCAAAATCAGTGGCATAATTTTTTCCATACAAAGGGAGTTGTGCAGGAATGTTCTGTTCACATCATCATAGATGGAGGGAGCTGCAACAACTTGGCTAGCATTGAGATGGTGGAGAAGCTATCTCTCACCACAAGAGCACATCCACATCATTACTATATCCAATGGTTCAATAACAGCGACAAGGTTAAGGTAACATGTACTGTTCATGTGCATTTTAGTATCTCTACATATGCTCATTATGTTGATTGTGATCCGGTACCCATGCAAGCATGTTCCTTATTACTTGGTAGACCATGGCAATTTGATAAAAATTATGTACACCATGGTAGAAATAATCAGTATACTCTTGTTCATAAGGATAAACATATTACTTTGCTTCCTATGACTCCTGATTCCATATTGAAAGATGATATTAATAGAGCTAATAAAGCAAAACAGGAGCACGTCAAGAGTGAAAATTAGATTGTGGCAAAAGATCCTCCAAGCGGATTCAGGACCCCTTTTAGGGAGGAACTCAAGACCTCCTCATGGAGAAGACCGGATACCCGTGTATCGTCCGTTGTTGACTTTGGATCGTGTATTTTCTCTTATGTATTCAAGGATCTAGCACTTTTGTGACTTGTTCTTGTTAGTTTGAGTGTTCCTCTTGTGTTTCCCCTTGTGATTTCCGTCGTGTTCTTCGTGTTCATCACGGGATCTGCTCCTTTCATGAAAGATTGTGCCCTAGGATTCCTACCCTACATCATCTTGGTATCATGATCCAGGTTGATCACGATTTCGGAGCCTCCCCTCGTTGTTTTCTAGCCTAATTTTGTTGTATTCTTCCCTAAATTCGAAAATCCCCATAAAAAAGCCCCATTTTTTTGTGATTTGTTGGTTTGACGAAGTTTTGTTGGATTAGATCCATAGATTTGCTTGGTTTCAAGTGGATCTAGCATCTCCCCAAGTTTCACCATCTTTCATCCACGAAATCTCATCAATTTTGACACCAAAATCCCCAAATTCCACCCAAAATCGCGTTCCGGATCTGAAATCTCACGTTGACCCCGACCCACCGGACGACCGGCCCTTTATGGACGTCCGGAGCCCCTCGACCGGCCAGACATTCGACCTTTTACGGACGACCGGAACCCCTAATCCGAGCCAAATTAACGGATTTCCGAGCCCGCCAAGACGTTTGGCCACCGGTCGTCCGACCATCTTCGGAAGTCCGATATCTATAGTTTCCCATTTTGGCTGATTTTTGTTTTGTCCATAACTAATTCATCCGAAGTCTGATTTTCGCGTTCTTTAGCTCGTTGAAAAGCGCTTGACATCCCCTTACAACAAAAATACCACGAAAACCGTTTGACTCCATCAAATTTTTGTAATTTTGGCATCTTTTCCTAGGGCTTCCACCACATCCTCCGCTACACCACCACCGACTTCCGCAACCTTACCAATTTTGTTCCCCATCGCATTAGTGGTTGCTTGAGGAGTGATTTGAGTCTCCTAAGGTGTCTAGGCTACTTAGGGATGGTTGCTTCTTCATCAACCACCACCACCATAACTTCCTCATAGTTTTGCCCACCTCACACTCCCGCCACATCGACTTAACCCAATTTTGTTTGTGTTGTGAGTTGTGTCTCCTCGGGTGTTTCGGCTACTTAGGGACTGTGCTTCCAACTCCGACACCGTGTATAGTACATCACCATAACCTCCACTTCCGCATTGCCTACTCGCATAACCCATCATTCCACCACCGCATCCCGCTACCACCATTTTGACATTTGATGTTTGAGATTTTGAGTTCGCGGTTTTTCCATTTCCTAAGGTGTTTCGGCTAGTTAGGGACGAGTCTCCATATCATCTTGGTATCATAGCCTTACTCCTTTGCGTTGCTTACCCATCGAGACTAGCCATTGAGTATTGCTAGCAACGAGACTTTTGCACATTAGTGATCATACTCCCCATAGAACACATACATCATTGTTGCATATCTTGGTATCATCTCTTGTGTCACAAAGTTTTCATCGCATACACAATTGCTATCTTGGTTCGTCAAGCATTGCATGAGAAAAGAGCTCAAACCACAAAGAGCCAAACAAGCTTTTAAGCAAAAAGGAAAGATAAGCAAAGAGCTTTTAAGCAAGAATGATAGCATCATACAACATTAATATTATCATACTAGATCATCTTGGATCATATCGTAGAAACACCTTGGATAGAGCATACTTGGGATAGAAGTCGTTGCATTTTTGCTAAGTAGGTTGTGCACAAGTTCTTGTATCCGCCTATTGTGCAATCGTGCTAGCGTCTCTCTAGTGTTGTGCAACAAGAGCATTTTTGTGCATTCCACATTTTGGCTTTCCCTTGGTTGCACGACCCCACTTATCTTTTTGCATGTGTGTTTTCGTGTACCTTATATGCTTGGTCTACTTGTTACATTGCATCTTGTGAATCTTTTCCAACATTATTGAAGCTCACTTACAATTGCATCAAATTTTGTGCCATCATCCTAACCAAGCTCCACCATAAGCTTTTACTTGTGTAGGTGTGAGAAACCGACAAGAGCTAGTACCAATTGTGCTATTTCCTTGTCCTACATTGGAGCGATCACCGATCCACTTTCAACTACGGTCAAGGTACATTTGGTATTCGTTCTTCTCTTTCTACCACTCCCATTTGTCTTGGAATGCTGGATAGGCCAAGTACTTCTACCAACCCACTCTTCATGGAGCAAGACGACAACATGAACTCCTTCGTCACCAAGAGTCACCTCTTTGGTGCGCAACGTGCTTTGCATCAAGAGCAACAAGCTATGAGTGAACGCATCGACAACCTCGCCGCCGACTTGCGACTCTCCGAGCAACGTACAAGGGACTACTTCGACCACAATCTCAACGATCACAAGCAAGAGAATGACACAACGATGGACGAGATTCGCGCTTTGTTGCTCAACCGCTCTTCTTCCACTTCGTCCTCAACAAGAAGGACTCGCTCAAGTCGACACTCCGACTTCACCCTCTGCGGCTCAAGTACACCGACATCAAACACTCTACGTCATGCCACGCACAACGATCGTCAAGCAAGCCTCAATCCTCTACGTGACACCAACTCTCAAGAGCTCCGACATCGTCAAACCCAAGAGGCTTTTGCGCTAGGACGAGAATGGCAAAGACAATGCCAACATGAAGAGGAAGAGTGTGTGCATCTACACCAAAATGCACAAGATGCCGAAGCACAGCGCCAAGAACGACAACTCCGTGAAGCTCAAGCACTTGTGGCGCAAGAAGCCCTCCGAGATTCAAGTCGAGTCGTAGCCGACCGAGGCCGACAAGCTCATGAACAAGAAGAAGCACTTCGCGAAGAAATTTAAGAACTAAGATTTCTAGCTCGCGTGCATCGTCAAGTTCCTCAAGCTCCTCCTCGAGCTCGACAAGCTCCTCCACAAGCTCGCCAAGAACATCAAGTTCATCAAGATCATGACATCATTGGAAATCCTCCACGACAAGAGCAACATGAGGTTGACAACCCTCCTCACCAAGAGCGACACGATCTTGACACTCATCAACAACATGGACGTCATCATCCCGGCCCCAACAAAATGAAGAGCAACACTACGAAAAGCTCAAGTTCACCATGGCCAAGTTCAATGGAAGCAACAATCCCGAAGAGTACCTTTCATGGGCATTGAAGCTCGACAAAATTTTCCGTTTGCACAACTATGAAGAAGAGAAGAAGATCGCGATGGCATCTCTTGAGTTCCAAGACTATGCCCTCATTTGGTGGGAACAAGTTATCGAGCGCCGAGAGGCAAGAGGTGAACCACCCATCACTACTTGGGTGCAAATGAAGGATGTCATGAGAGCATGCTTTGTGCCTACCTACTACAATCATGACCTCTTCAAGAAACTCCAACTACTCAAGCAAGGAACCAAGAGTGTTGAAGAGTACTACAAGGAGATGGAGATTGCCATGATACGAGCCAATGTCACGGAAGATGATGTGCAAACTATGGCACGTCTCTTGAATGGACTCAACCATCCTATCAAGAAGATCGCCAACTTCCAACCATACTCGAACCTCATCGAGCTAGTGCATCAAGATACCAAAGTGGAACATCAAGTGCAAGACGATTTCAAGTATGCCAAGTTCTCATCCAAGTCCGACGGCTTCTCAAACAATCAAGCTTCAATGACTCCAACATCTTCGACCACCCCAAGTCACCATCCTACTACAAGCAACTTCAAGCCAAGAGCTTCATCATCATCTACCCCAACTGATGAGACCGTCAAGACGAGTTCCTTCAAATGCTTCACATGCGGCGGCCAAGGACACAAGTCATCCGAGTGTACCAACAAGCAAACCATGATCCTCAACGATGATGGTACATACGACTACATGAGTGATGAGGATATGAAAGCCCTTGAGCAAGTGGCAAGCCCTTGAACAAGATCGACCTCCCGCGCGACAAGTACGACGTGAGCAACATCTTCAATGTCAAAGATTACCCCCGTACCATGGTGATGAAGAATTTGATCCGAGGACGGATCTTCCCCAAGGGAGGGGAGATGATGCATAGCATCCCATGATCATCCCCATGGACGCACCTACACTTCCAACGTCACCACTTGGACCAATGACAAGAGCCCGAGCCAAGGCTATCAAAGATAAGGTGAACTCACTCCTCTCCGAACTTCCACTTTCCATGCATGAGAATTGGCTACTACCTCAAGTGGAAACCCTATGTGTGATTAGGTACTTGGAGGAAAGCCACGGACCAACTACTCTCAACGGACAAGACGGTGACGACACCAAGTTCATGGGACAAGAAGAAGAACTGCTCGAAGTCCCCAGGCTCTGGACGACTGATAGACCCCGGACGTCCGACGACCTCCAGGCTCCGGACGTCCGGCCCCCTCCGGACGACCGGCGCTTCCACACCCGAGCCAAAACTACGGACTTCTGAAGCGCTACGGACGACCGACAACCTCCAGGCTCCGGACGTCCGACCCCGTCCAGACGTCCGACCCCGTCCGGACGTCCGACCGAAGTCCACCCGAGCCGAATCTACGGACGTCCGATAGGCACCGGACATGCGGACCCTCGAGAGCCTCCAGACGACCGGTGACTACCAGACATCAGACATTTGTGCACCGTTTCGTGTTGGGCCGCAGCCCATGTACCCCTTCGCCCCCTCTTTTGCACTAGGACTATATATACTCCACCTCGTCCAACTTTCTAGGGTTATCAAAGGATTAGCTCATATTTTGTGTGAGAGCTTTGCTCATCCACTTGGTTACCTTCTCCTCGGAGATTCGAGCCTCCACCGGAGAAGATCCCCCAAGAGGATTCCAGACCCCTTTTAGGGAAGAACTCAAGACCTCCTCATGGAGAAGACCGGCGACCCATGTATCGTCTGTTGTTGACTTTGAATCGTGTATCTTCTCTTATGTATTCGAGGATCCGGCAGTTTGTGACTTGTTCTTGTTAGTTTGAGTGTTCCTCTTGGGTTTCCCCTTGTGATTTCCCTCGTTTCCCTCCTCGTGTTCTTCGTGTTCGTCACGGCATCCGCTCCTTTCGTGAAAGATCGGCCTCTAGGGTTCCTACCCTACATCAGCATTGATAGGTCTACAATCGGAGCACATGTGGAAGCTACCGTCTTGTTTTGGCACAAGAATGACCGGGACGGCACAACGGCTCAAACTTTCATGCACATGTCCATGGTCTATGAGATGCTTTACTTTCCTTTGTATTTCTTTGGTTTCTTCGGGGTTGACGTGGTATGGAGCTTTGTTTGGAAGAGGTGCTCCGGGGATGAGGTCGATGTAGTGCTCGATGCCGCGTAGTGGTGGTAGTCCCGGAGGTAGCTCGTCGGGGAAAATATCTTGAAATTTCTGCAAAAGAGAAGACAACACTAAAGGTAGAGCGTGAGAGGTGTTAGCGTTTGGTGCATCGTCCTTGCACAAAAGTACATAGTGTAGGAAACTAGATGGGTTCTCACACACTCCTCTTATCTCACTTTTAGTGGCAAATAGGACTAAGTTCTTCTTGTCGTTCATTGTGGAGGCACTCTATTTGGGCTTGTGGCGCTCACTCTCTTTTTGGTGGCTCGTTCTCTCACTATTCTCTCCATGATGGGTTGCTTTCCTGTCGGCGATCACTTGGCTTGGATACATGGGCCGAAGTACGTACTCCTTTCCTTTGATCTTGAAGATGTAGTGGTTTGTTCAGCTGTTGTGGATGACTCCTCTATCAAATTGCCACGGGCGTCCAAGGAGAAGGTGGCAAACGGTCATTGGAACGATGTCGCACTCCAAAATGTCTTCGTAGGCGCCAATTTTGAAGGAGAATTGTACTCGATGCTTGACTTCGATAGTGCCGGAGTCGCTAAGCCATTGAACTCTGTGTGGATGTGGCTGCTTTGTCTTGGGAAATTGGAGCTTGGAGCAAAGTTCTTCACTTGCGAGATTATGAAAACTCCCGCCATCGATGATGACCTTGACGGACCTTCCATTGATGCCGTCCTTGGTATGAAAGATATGGCATCGTTGGTCTTCTTCTTGATGATGTTGAAGAGTCAAGACCTTGGAGACAACTAGAGCGGGACTTGAATCTTCATCGCAAAAGACTTGTTCCTCTTCATCGTTCACTTGCCAGTGCATGGTGACTTGTTCAAGCGCTTCTGTTTCTCCTTCACTCATGGAGTCATATGTACCATCGTCGTTGAGGATCATGGTTCGCTTGTTGGTGCACTCAAAGGACTTGTGGCCTTGGCCTCCACATGTGAAGCATTTGAAGGAACTTGTCTTGATGGTCTCATGGGTTGGGGTTGATGATGATGAGGCTCTCGGCATGAAGTTGCTCATTGTAGTAGGATGACTTGGGGTTGACGAAGCTTTCTTGTAACTCAGCTTGTCGACGTTGCTAGGAGAAGGCTTTGTTGATGTAGCCGGTGTTGGAGTCATTGAAGCTTGGGTTTTGGAGAAACCATATGACTTGGATGAGAACTTGGCATACTTGAAATCACATTGCACTTGGCGTTCCGCTTTGGTAGCTTGATGCACTAGCTCGATGAGGTTCGAGTATGGTTGGAAATCAGTGATCTTCTTGATAGGGTGATTTAGTCCATTCAAGAAACGTGCCATAGTTTTCTCATCATCTTCCGTGACATTGGCTCGTATAATGGCAATCTCCATCTCCTTGTAGTAGACTTCAATGCTCTTGGTTCCTTGCTTGATTAGTTGAAGTTTCTTGAATACGTCACGATTGTAGTATGTAGGCACAAAGCACGCTCTCATGACATCCTTAATTTGCACCCAAGTAGCGATGGGTGGTTCACCTCTTGCCTCTCAGCACTCGATAACTTGTTCCCACCAAATGAGGACATAGTCTTGGAACTCAAGGGATGCTATCGCGATCTTCTTCTCTTCGTCATAGTTCTGCAAATGGAATATTTTGTCGACCTTCAATGCCCATGAAAGATACTCTTTGGGATCTTTGCTTCCATTGAACTTGGGCATGGTGAATTTTAGCTTGCCGTAGCATTGCTCTTCATTGTGTTGGGGTCGGGGATGATGACACCCATGTTGTTGATAATTGTCAAGCTCATGTTGCTCTTGGTGAGGAGGGTTGTCAACCTCGTATTGCTCTTGTCGTGGAGGATTTCCATTGTCTTCATGCTCTTGGTGAACTTGATGTTCTTGGCAAGCTTGTGGAGGAGCTTGTCGAGCTCGAGGAGGAACTTGAGGAACTTGACGATGCACGCGAGCTTGAAATCTTTGTTTGTGGGCTTCTTCGCAAAGTGCTTCTTCATGTTCATGAGCTTGTCGGCCTCGGTTGGCTACGGCTTGACTTGAATCTTGGAGGGCTTGTTGCGACTCAAGTTCTTGAGCATCTCGCAATTGTTGCACTTGATGTTGTGCCTCAGCATCTTGTGCTTCTTGGTGTAGATGCACTCGCTCTTCCTCTTCATGTTGGCGTTGCCGCTCTCGTGCTTGCGCAAAAGCCTCCTGGGTTTGGCATTGTCGGTGCTCTAGAGAGTTGGTGTCGCTAGAGGATTGAGGCTTGCTTGACAATCATTGCGCACGACGCGTCAAAGAGTGTTTGATGTGGGAGTACTTGAGCCGGGGAGGGTGAAGTCAGAGTGACAACTTTAGCGGCTCCTTCTTGATGAGGACGAAGTGGAATAAGAGCGGTTGAGCAACAAAGCGCGAATCTCGTCCATTCTTGCGTCATTCTCGTGCTTGTGATCGTCGAGCTTGTGGTCGAAGTAGTCCCTTGTAATTGTGTATGCAATCCATATGTGGCTCTCATAATAGATTCATAAGGTAATTTAATTTTCTTTCTAGTAAAGTGTTCCATGCCTTTCCTTGACGGAAATTGGAATCTAATATTTCCTTCTTTCATGTCAGTAATTGCACCAATCGTTCTAAGAAAAGGTCTACCAAGAATAATAGGACGTGTAGGATTGCAATGTATATCAAGAACAATGAAATCTACGGGAACATAATTCCTATTTGCAACAATAAGAACATCATTAATCCTTCCAATAGGTTTCTTAATGGTGGAACCCGCAAGATGCAAATTTAAAGAACAATCATCAAATTCACGGAAACCTAACACATCACACAAAGTTTTTGGAATCGTGGAAACTCTATGTAGCGACCAGACCTTAAACGGTCCAATCTCTGTGCTCCAGTGTCATCCCTGGATCAGTAATGCTGACACCGCACAGTTCTTGAAGGATTTATAACCGAGTAGCTATCACACACTTATTACAACGAGTGTCTCAAAAGAGAACTTATTGCAATTAATATGGCTTAAGGCCATCTAATAACGATAACAGAGGAAGGCTTGGAAGATAAGTGAGTCCATCAGCTCCAACGGCATCACTGAGTATAGAACCACGACCTAAGAGGCTCCTTAGTCGTCGTCTGAAAAGTCTGCAACATGAACGTTGCAGCCCGAAACGGGTCAGCACATGGAATATGCTGGCAAAGTAACACATAGAGAGAAATGAAATAATAAGGCTATACTACATGCATATTTGGCTGGTGGAAAGCTCTATTGTTACAGTTTTGTGTAAAGCCAATTTTCCCTACTACAAAGGAATAAATTTTATTTAACTATGATGGTAGTTGTTAAACATTGAGAGTGTAGACACCCTCTCAATCCCAATTAAGAATCAACTTTAGAACCCAACAATATTAATTAGAGTAACATGATGAGATTGACATGATAATCCAAGTACTAGATACTCAAGTTGTCCATAACCGGGGACACGGCTAATCCATGATTAGTTTATACACTCTGCAAAGGTTTGCGCACTTTTCCCCACAAGACTCGATCTCCTTCGTTGGGATTCTTGCACTACACGATGTTTGAAAAACGGATGACTGATACATAGTCTTTCAGAAGCGCTTGCACCTTACGAACGCGTAGACCGTACCACCAACATCCCCTACATCTGCTAGTCTACCACTGTAAGAGTTTGCACGACTTAGTCAACTATGCTAGAGCCCATAGTAGCTTGTGGCTGCACACGGAAGTTTCTAGTATGAATGATCTCATGATCTCTATGAGCCTGGGTGGCGGTCCATAAAGAAAAACAGGCAATCGCTAGAATACCCAGGTGCCTCAATCCACCCAAATGTGTGTTTAAGTTGCCACCTTAGATAAACCACTAATTTAACAATCTCACATCCGTCATGCATACACTCACCCAATCCACGTCTACTAGCATAGCATAGCAATATAAGAAAACGTATAAGTAACTCCCAGGGTTTGATACTAAAATAGGTAATAGGTACTACCTCATCTACTCCCCAAAACCCACAATTTAATTAGATCCTAATCATGCAATGTTTGAGGATTGATCTAATGCAATAAAAACTGGGTAGTAGGAGGTATGATCAAAGTGTTACTTGCCTTACTGATGATCCGCAAAACATAGCAATTCGATGTAGCAAGCGGCGCACTCCGGGTACTCTATCACAAACAAACAAGCATACAAATAAGTACACATCTAATGCACGGGTAAAACTCAAATAAGAGATCTAACCAGAAAGTTCAACTTAAGAACTCCGGTTTGCAAAAAGAATCAAATCGAACAAAGCAACGAAAAACAAGCGGCAAAAGAAACAAGCTTTGTATACTAATCTGGATCTAGGTCAAATTTTACAGAGGCAAAAACTTGTTTGAGTTGGTTAAACGGAAAGAGGGTTTCGAGACGAAACTCCAGGCGCTTGAATTGCCTGATTCCGACAAACGAGCGAAAAGTTATCTAGAACGAAATTCGGATCAGAAATCGCGATCAGAAAAATCACGGGAAAAATCCGAGAAAAAGAAAAACGACGAACAGATTAACGAACGAACGTTTGTTATCTGGATCTAGACGATGAATGTGTTCGTTAAAACGAATGAACAAGCGAACGCTCGCTAATTAACCTAAACCAGAAAAAAACCGATCTAATAAAAAACGGATCTAAACAAAAAACCAACAAAAAACCGGCGGAAAAATCGAACGGTTTTTCTAAAAAAAACTGGTGGCGAGGTCAATCTCGGCGGGCGGGTCCGGCGGCGGCGGTAGAGGCGGCGTCATGGGGCGTGGGCTAGGGTTTCCTGGGGCGGCGGCTTGGGCTAAAGCGGCCTGGGGTGGCGCTATTTAAAGGGCCCCGCCCAGAGGAGTCCTGGCCGACCCCGGCCCGTAGTCGGTTCGTTTTTTTAATAATTATGCGCAGAAAACAAATAAAAGAAATACTAAACGGACTCCAAAAATCCCGAAATAAATTTCCCCTGGCTTCTAAAATCAAGCCGCACAGAATGAACATTTATTTGGGGCCCAAATGCAATTTTGAAAAATGCACATTTTTCCTAAATTCAAATAAAATAGGAAATAAAACCAAAATAAAATCTTATTTGATTTTATTATTAAATCCTCAATATTTCTTTATTTTTGGGAAAGTCATTTTATTCCCTCTCTCATATTTTTATGATAGAAATAAATGAGGATAAAATAAATAAAATCAAATGATCCTATTTTCAAAATTTGAAAAACTCAAATATGAAAATAACGAAATCCCCAACTCTCTCCGAGGGTCCTTGAGTTGCGTAGAATTTCTAGGATCAACCAAAATGCAGTAAAATATGATATGCAATGATGATCTAATGTATAACATTCCAAATTGAAAATTTGGGATGTTACAAACCTACCCCCCTTATGATGTATCTCGCCCTCGAGATTCGGGTTGGCTAGAAAATAGGTGAGGGTGGTCCTTCAGCAGATCTTCCTCTCGCTCCCGGGTGGCTCCATCCTCGTGTGGTAGCTTCGCTGGACTTTGCAAAACTTGATGACCTTGCTGCGGCTGACTCGGCTGGCATACTCAAGAATCTTGACTGGTTTCTCCTCATAGGTCAAATCACTGTCCAACTGAATCGCTTCCTGCGGCACTGTATCTCTCAGCGGTATATCAGCCATCTCTGCGTGGCACTTCTTCAATTGGGAAACGTGGAATACATCGTGAACTCCTAACAATCCTTCGGGCAATTCCAACTTGTAGGCTACTTCTCCCATACGCTCTAAAACCTTGTATGGTCCTACAAAACGTGGCGCTAACTTTCCCTTAACTCCAAAGCATTTAACTCCTCGAAGTGGAGATACTCGAAGATAAACTCGGTCTTCGACTTCGTAAACTGTCTCCTTGCATTTAGAATCTGCGTAGCTCTTGAGCCTATCGCGAATCGATTTCACCTTCTGTTCAGACTCCTTAATCAGATCCGGTCCAAACAACTGGCGGTCTCCAACTTCATCCCACGACAATGGGGTCCTGCACCTCCTTTCGTACAAGGCCTCGAAAGGGGCCATCTTCAAACTGGATTGATAGTTATTGTTGTAAGAGAACTCTGCGTATGGCAAATTGTCGTCCCAGATCCATAATCTAGCGCACAAGCTCTTAGCATATCCTCCAAAATCTGATTAACTCTCTCGGTCTGTCCATTTGTCTGCTGATGGAAAGCTGTACTGAACTCTAGCCTAGTACCCAAAGTTTCGTGCAACTGATTCCAGAACTTTGAGGTAAACTAGGTTCCTCTGTCTGATACAATGCTCCTTGGAACTCCATACAAACATACGATCCTGGTCATGTATATGTTTGCCAACATAGCACTGGTGTAAGTAGTCTTCACTGGGATGAAATGCGCTACCTTTGTCAAATGATCGACTACTACCCAAATCGAATCATAGCCTGAACGTGTTCTGGGAAATCCTGTAATAAAATCCATGCCTAGCTTATCCCACTTCCATTCGGGTATTGGCAATGGATGTAGCAATCCTGCTAGCTTCTGATGCCCTGCTTTTACTCTCTGACATACATCACAAACTGCTACATACTCCGCAATATCCTTCTTCATTCTGGTCCACCAGAAAGTATCTTTCAAATCCAAATACATCTTGGTATTTCCTGGGTGAATCGAATATGGTGAATCATGGGCCTCTTGCAGAATTAACTTCCTGATCTCTGGGTTATTAGGTACATAAACACGGTCTTCAAACCATAAGGTATCGTGCTCATCCTCACGAAATCCTTTAGCTTTTCCTTTGCTCATTTTCTCCTTTATAGAAATAATCTCCTTGTCAATCCTTTGAGCTTCTCTGATCTTATCCATCAAAGTAGACTGAATCTCCAATGTTGCTACATAGCCTCTCGGAACTATCTCCAAACATAGATCATGAAGATCCTCGGCTAACTCCCTTGGTAAATCTCCTGCCATTAGGGTGTTGACATGGCTTTTACGGCTCAATGCGTCGGCTACTACGTTAACCTTCCCGGGATGATAATGCAATCTCATATCATAATCCTTGATGAGCTTCAACCATCTCCTTTGCCTGAGATTCGACTCCTTCTGTGTGAAAATGTACTTCAAACTCTTGTGATCCGTGTACACCTCGCAGTGGTTTCCAATGAGAAAATGTCTCCAAGTTTTCAATGCATGCACTACGGCTGCTAACTCCAAATCATGCATGGCATAATTCAACTCATGAGGCTTAAGCTGTCGTGAGGCATATGAAACAACTCTTCCTTCCTGCATAAGCACTGCTCCAAGTCCTCGACGTGAAGCGTCGCAATATACCTCATAATACTTGTTCTGATCCGGCAAAATCAATACTGGTGATGTAACCAGACGTTTCTTCAACTCCTAGAAACTGGCCTCACATTCCTCAGTCCATTTGAACTTGGTATCCTTCTTCAACAACTCCGTCATAGGCTTCGCAATCTTCGAGAAATTTTCAATGAATATCCGGTAGTATCCTGCGAGTCCAAGAAAACTCCGGATCTCTCCAACTGTTGTTGGTGCTTCCTAATTCGTCATAGTGTCAACCTTGGTGGGATCTACTGCTATACCTTCTCCGTATATAACGTGCCCGAGGAATCCAACTTCCTTCAACCAAAACTCACATTTGCTGAACTTGGCATATAATTGATGTTCTCTAAGCTTCTCAAGTACGAAACACAAATGCTCCTTATGCTCCTCTACATTCTTCGAGTAAACTAGAATATCATCAATGAACACTACGACGAACTTATCCAAAAACTCCATAAATACTTTGTTCATCATGTTCATAAAATATGCAGGTGCGTTAGTCAGCGCAAATGACATAACGGTATACTCGTACAGCCCATAGCTGGTGGTAAAAGCCGTGTTAGGTATATCCTGTTCTCGAATCTTCAACTGATGGTATCCTGATCGCAGATCGATCTTGGAAAATACCTTATCTCCTTGCAGTCGATCAAACAGATCGTTGATCATCGGTAGTGGGTACTTGGTCTTGATGGTTACTTCATTCAATCCTCGATAATCAACAACCATTCTTAACGATCCATCCTTTTTCTCCACTAGAAGTACTGGCGATCCCCAAGGTGAAGAACTTGGGCGAATATAGCCTTTATCCAATAACTCCTTAATTTGCTTCTTAATCTCTTCCAAATCCTTTGCGGGCATCCTGTATGGTCTCTTAGATATTGGCCCTGTGCCTGGCAAAAGCCCAATCAAAAACTCAATATCTCTATCCGGTGGCATGCCTGGCAACTCCTCTAGAAATACGTCAGGGAAATCCTTCAGTACTGGTAGTTCCTCCTGCACAACTCCTGTTAACTAATTTACTTGAGTCCTCTTCGGCTCATGTCGGGACACATACTTGATCCTTCTTCCTTCTGGCATTGTAAGCAAAATTGACTTACGGGCGCATTCAATGTTCCCTTCATACTTCAATAACCAGTCCATGCCTAATATCACATCCAATCCTTGAGATTCCAATACTATTTGGTCTAAGGGAAATACATAGTTACCAATCCTTAATGGTGATCGATCACACCATAGACTAGCCATATACTTTGCTCCAGGCGAGGTTACTAACATGGGTGACCTAAGGGCTTGGGTTGGTAGTTTATACTTATCCACAAATCCACTTGATATGTATGAATGCGATGGACCAGTATCAAAAAGAACGAGTGCAGTAAATGACTTAACCAAAAACTTACCTATTACTGCATTGGGCTGGGCTTCAACCTCCTCCACGTTTACGTGGTTCACCTGTCCCCTATTGAAAGGGTTCGGCTTCTTCCCAGAGCTTCCATTGCCATTTCCATTCTGAGAGTCGAGACATTCATTGGCATAATGTCCGGTCTTCTGGCACTTAAAGCAAGTGACTTGGCTCAGCTCTCTCTTGGCTGGGGTTGATGGGTTGGTACAGTTCTGGCCGTTGCTTCCTCCATTCCCATTACCATTCTTGGGGCCATTATGATTATGTAAACTTCCTCCCCATGGGTATGCTGAAAAGGTCCTCCCGTCCTAGGGGTAAAACACGGCTTCTGCTGAGCTCCAGAATTGTACTTCCCTTGTCCATACTTTCTCTTGCGGCTCCCAATTTGCTGCTGCTTCCCTTCAATCATAAGAGCACGATCTACCAACTCCTGGTAGTTGTTGAAGCTTGCTACCATCAACTGCATGCTCAACTCATCATTCAGTCCTTCCAGAAACTTCTCCTGCTTAGTTGCATCCGTAGCAACGTCTTCTGAGGCATAACGTGCTAGCTTACTAAATTCATCAACATACTGGCCAACTGTCCGTCCTCCTTGGCGCAAGTTGCGAAACTCACGCTTCTTCATGGCCACAACTCCTGCTGAAACATGAGCAGTACGGAAAGCCTGCTGAAACTGATCCCATGTCGATAGGGAAAGTGGTTGTGAAATTCTCCCACCATGATGTTGCGGGTCCGTCCAGCTGATGTGCGGCAAACTTCAGCTTTTCCGCATCTGTGCATCCTACCGTGGTCAACTCCCTTGCTGTCTTACGGAGCCAATCATCTGCTACTATAGGCTCGGTGCTACTGGAGAACACCAGCGGATTCAGCCTTAGAAAACGGGCTATGTGATCAACATGTGGTGGTGGTGGTGGGTTGTTGTTGTTGTTCCCCTGATTCTGATTCTGCACTAGCAACTGCATCAACGTATTCTGCTGCTGGATCAACTAAGTGGGCTCCAGTGGGAAGGTAAATCTGGGGTCACGTCTCGGAGGCATCTGATGGGTTTAGTAAAGATGAGATTTAAGAATAGAGAGGGGTCTAAAGAGAAAACACTACCCATATGCACATGAGGCAAAAGCAAACAATTCACTTCATTCAATCAAACAAGGGAATACCATCGGTCTAACTATCGAAAAAGTGCTCGAACAACTATATTTACATGGTGGAGTACTACTACTGTTGGGGTGGTCTACTAGAAATATTCTTCGGTTGCAGAATCCATGATATCAGCTCCAGCTTCATCAACATAGTCATCATCACTATCATCTGGATCCGAGTCGGTGTCGTTGATGATGATGTAGTCTTCCGGGCGTATCTCCTTGGGTTCTTTGTCTTCTTCTACTGGTGTAGGGCCTCCCATAAATATTCCGATCTACATTGTTAGGTCAGCATTCTTATCCATTAGTATTTCGATTTCCTCTTCATAATCTTCACGTGTAGCCTTGAGTTCTTCCTCCAGCTCCGTGATTCTTGTCCTCGCCTTCTTCAGATCTATCATGTCCGTGCACATCTGGTTCTCCTGACGTCGAATGTGCTGGTTTAACACCTGGATAAAAGCTGCGATTGATCTATCCTTCTTGGTGCTGATCATCTCCCAATGCTCATCTCGGCGCCCACAATTCTGGTAGATTGTATCCTTAAGATCATTGCGGTAAACTTCTCCAATACATCCCATGGCCATGTGAGCTGCCATACTCTTTCCTAGACTCCAGGTTGGTGCATCAAAGGAAAACTCTATGGGCTCAGTGACTGGCATGAACGTCCTTCATGGAACATAAACTTGAATCATCCAAGGCTCCTCTTGAGGTAAAGTGGCATTGTAGGTTCCGGTGAAGCTGGGTACTCTGATGTTCAGATATCTAGTGACTTCCTTCAAGTGACTTCCAAAGGGTGTATCTTCATCCAGTTGTGTAAACTTGTTCCTTACATCCGCCATCCTAAAAGAGTAGAAAAGATGAGGAGTCAGAATGGGAAGAGTGAGTAGTGATCTAGGGCTTTAGCTTAGTGGTCGTGTCCTACAGTCAGTGTGTGCTCTGATACCATCTTGTAGCGACCAGACCTCAAACGGTCCAATCTCTATGCTCCAGTGTCATCCCTGGATAAGTAATGCTGACACCACACAGTACTTGAAGGATGTCCAGCCCTCGCTTAGCCTTTTCTTGACCTTGCTTGATAATCATGGCATCATGTTTAATTTTTGAAAAGTTGAAATGGGGGCTGTTCAAACCCTAGCACCAGAACCAAATCAAATAGGCTCAACTTAAAAATATTTTCAGTGAATCCAAAATGCCCTTTGAAAATGTTCATGATTTTTGATAAAGGTGAAAACCTCTGACAAAAATGATGAACATATTTATAGGCCATTCCTGGGTTTTTGAATTAACCCATAATGTATTTGAATTGGACATTTAAATTTTATAAATATTTTAAATGTCCAAATACTCATGAGCTGAAATGGTTACTGTTGGAACTATTCTAAACAGTGCCCACAAGCAAGCTCATGATTTTTGAACATGCTCTGGCATTTTATTTTAAAGCCAAAACATTTGCAGAAAATAGAAAAAGAAAACAGAAAAGACATTGTGAGAGTTAGGGCTTACCTGTCGCCCTGGCCTGGCCCAGCTCGGCCCAGCCCACTGGCTACTGCCAGTCATCCCCCTCCTCTCGCCAGGAGGACGAGAGGCGCGTGCCCGGCGCCTGCAGCCACACGCCGGCCACCTCCTGCTTCTGCCGACACCCAGGACGCCGTCTACGAGTGCCATGCACTCTCCCTCGTCCCCCTCTCACTTTCCCCACTCTCCCCGTGCCCCTCTCCCTCCTCTGGCTCTCTCCCCATCCCCTCCCAAGAGGAGCTCGTCGCCACCGTCGTCGTCCAACGCGGCCATCGACCCTCTCTTGTCTCTTCGACGTGTCCCCGAGCACCGCCGACGTCTTCCTCTTCCTCACGGGCGAGCCACGACGCCTCGGATGCACTGCAATGCCGCTAGTGCCGTCTTCTTCCACCTCGGTCCGCCGAGATCGCCGGCGACCATACGCCGCCCCTGATGCCTCCCCGAGCTCGCTGAGGCCACCGCTACACTCGCCGTGAGACCCTTCTCCGTTCCCCTCTCTTCCCTTTGCCATTTTCTCCCTCTAACCACGGGCTCCGTTGAGCCCGAGAGCTCACCGCCGACACACATGGCGCCGCCATGGCCACAGCTGCCGCCTTACCCTTTTGAGCCCGTCGTTGTGCTCACTGTGCTTCCAGAAGCATGCCAAGCCCACTAGCCCATCCTCACGTGCACCCTAACGCCGGGCACGACCTGGCCGAACTCCGGCCACCGCGCAAGTCGCCGCCGCCGTCGACCTAGGCCACTAGGGTCGCTGCTGTTAGCACCATTGGATGCGGACGAGTCTTCTTGTCCCATAGGTAGTCTCCGCCATCTTTTTGGTCGCCAGAGACACAATCCCGACCTCCTCCGCCGTTTCGGCCTCACCGGAGGCTCAATGCCGACCAAACTCCGGCAGGGTTTGACCCCGTCCGGCCGGGTTTGACTTCTCCCCCCCAACCCACTGACGTGTTAGTATTAGTTAGCTAATTAGGTTAGTATTAGTTAACTAATTAGGTTAGTTAGATTAGCCACTGACGTCTGGGCCCAGGCCCTAACTAACCTAGCTTAGTAGCTAACCTAATGCTAATTAACTCTGTTAATTAGTAGTAACATTGACGTGTGGACCCCACACGTCAGGTTTGACCTGGACCAGCCCGTTGACCGCTGACGTCACAGCTACATCATGCTGACGCGATAAAGGATTTTCTAGATTATTTATAATTCAGGAAAATTCCAGAAATTGTTAAAACTTCAAAAATTCATATAAATTCAACCGTAACGCCAAATGAAATAATTTATATATGAAAAATTATCAGAAAAATTCAAGGAATCTGTTTATGTCATTTTCATGCATGTTAGAACAATTTATGGTTGCTGTTTAGGGCAAAACAAGTATTTGGCATATGAAAAACAACATGTGGAGTTTGACTTTGAACCTAATGTTCAAACCAACTCCATTTAACTTGTGGCTAGTTGCATTAGCTCAAATCACAACATATTGCCATGTCATAATCATGCATCATATTGTTGCATTGCATTTGATAGTGTTCCTTCTTAGTTCCCAGTGTTTGTTTCCTCTCGGTAAACGGGTACCGACGACGAGTTCGATGACACCGATGAAGTACAACACCCCTTCAGAAGTGTCAGGCAAGCAAAACCCCTTGTTCATTCTGATACAATCCCACTCTCTCGCTCCTGCTCTCTTTTACTGCATTAGGACAACAACGATTCATGTTGTTTGTCATGCCTGCTATTGCATAGAGTCGTGTCAGGTCTACTTCATCGGGGATGAATTGAAGGTGTGTGAACATGTCCTACTGTGTGTGAGCTAAGTGTGTGAACACGATTTGGTGAAGGTAGCGGTGACAGGCCATGTAGGAGTACATGGTGGGTTGTCTCATTGAAGCCGTCCTCAGGAACCGAGCTCTGTGTTTGTGATCCATGAAACAGTTACTACCACGCATTGGGCCCTGAAATAACACCCCGCTCGACTTACTGACCCCTCTCGTCCTCTGTCCAGGAGTTGCAACTAGTTTCTGGTGTTTGTAGGTTATGTGTTGGCGGCCGTGCGTAGCGCTGACGCTAGGGGTGGGCTATGATGTGGTAGATACACTATGGCCGGGTATGCCGGGCGCCCGTTTGGTGTCTCGGGACCCTGTACACATCGTTTGGGGCTGTTGAGGACACCCCGGCCGGATTTCCTTACGGATGGAACCCGAATAGGCGATAAACCTGGAATAGAGACTTGTGCGGTTAGTCAGGTCGTGGTCTACACCCACGTCGGCTTTCGCTTCAAGTCTGCCTAGCACAGTCCGCGGTAAATGTGTGACGAAGTACACCCCTGCAGGGTGATAAATGATCTATTTGAATAGCGATGTCCGCGGTAAAGGACTTCTGGGTTGCCTATAACAGTTCATAGACAAGTGAAAGTGGATACTCTAAAATGCGCAAGATAAGCGTGAGTGCTATGGATGGCGTTCTCGTAGGGAGACGGGAGCGGATCCGTAGTGGTGTATTGATATGGTGAATATGTGGACTCGTGTGCGCCACCTCAAAAGAGTTGCTTGCAGTCATAGTCTAAGATAGCCACCGACTCAAAGATGGCTTGCTGCAGTTAAACTCCACCACCCCTCTTTGTTGATACCGATGCATATGTAGCTAGTTCTGATGTAAGTCTTGCTGAGTACCTTTGTGCTCATGTTTGCTTAATTTATGTTTGCAGAGAGACTTCAGTCTCGCTAGTAGTTCCATGTGGACTTTGACATTTAGCTTGATACCTCAGCTACGATCTTGTGCCCTCGGCAGGATCTGGTAGATAGTCAGGCTTCTTAGCCTTTTTCATTTGTAGATGTCTGTACTCAGACATGTTAAGCTTCCGCATGTGCTTGATTTGTATGCTATGATTGTTGGGTCATGAGACCCATGTTTGTAATATCTCGCTCCTCGGAGCCTAATGAATAAATACTTTGAGTCGTAGAGTTATGTTGTGATGCCATGTTGTATTTACACATATCGAGCATATTGTGTGTATGATTGAAATGCTTGGTATGTGTGGGATCCGACAACCTAGTTGGTTTATCCTTGGTAGCCTCTCTTATGGGGAAATGTAGTCTTGTGCTTCCATGAGCCATAGTAGTCCGCTACAGCCCGGTTCACCGGAGTCCTGTTAGCCCAGCACTACTGCTCAGGACACTTGACTGGCCGGCATGTGTTTCACTTCGTTCCTGTGTCTGTCCCTTTGGGGAAATGTCACGCGGTGACATCCGGAGTCCTGCCTAGCCTGCTACAGCCCGGTTTACTGGAGTCCTGTTAGCCCAGTGCTACAGCCCGGATTCACACGCTGCTGACCGACATGCTCGATGTGATTCATGTATGCCTGTCCCCATAGGTTGGTGCCGCTTTGGGTTCACGACTAGCCATGTCGGCTCGGGTTCTCTGTCATATGGATGCTAGCGACACTATCATATACATGAGCCAAAAGGCACAAACGGTCCCGGGCCATGGTAAGGCAACACCTGTGGGAATACAGTGCGTGAGGCCGCAAAGTGATATGAGGTGTTACCGGCTAGATCGATGTGACTTGGAATCGGGGTCCTAACAGCTTTTGGTATCAGAGCCTGACTGCCTGTAGGATTACCAAGCTAAACTGGTCAAAGTTGTGTCTAGAAATGCTTTAGTTATGTAGGGGAATTGATTGTGGAAGGGAACGTAAGGCTCTTTTTACTCCTTTACCTTATGCCCTTCTGATCTAAGTCAACCTCTTCTTTTCTACGGGGATTAAGAACTAGGCCTTCTCATCTATCTATCAGGATGACGTGTTTCTAATCCATAGAGACTTATAGGATTGATAGACTTAAGCCCTAGTTCAGTTTCTGCTACTTCCGTGTGTTCATAGTTGGTCTCGGAACCTTGACATTGTGCTTCTGAGTGGTTATGCCACCATTTTTGCAGGATGTCTCAAATCCTTTTCTGAGCATTTACAGTCGTTATGCTGTCCGAGTCATCCCAGGTCTCTACATAGTCTGATGCATTTTCAAACCCTTTCTTTCCATTCCCGATGTCCTTTTGGACCAGATTAAGCACACTACACGGTCTGTGAGGTACTTCGTTGCCTCGGCGTATATGTTGGAGCTATTATTATGACCCTAGGTGTTTTAGGGACCTAGTAATCTAGTCATGTTTTGTGTTCCGGTCTGATGATTCTGGCCACCATTCTTGAAAGCATCCCGTGATGCCATTAGTTAGTAGGCCTTCTATTTCTGGGTTTTGAACCCGAGATTCACCCTACTTACTTCATGTTGATAGTGTTTGCTCATTCCTTTAGGTTATTAGTAACCTTTGCATTAGTCCTCGAGGTCCATGGTATTTCCTTCTTCCAAATACTATGAACCACTTATGGAAGAAGTTTGTTGGATCAAAAGATCACAATAAGAGTGCTCTCAATGAGTTCTCCGTTCTACATTGTGACTCTGCCAGTTCTACCTTTCTGCATGGGTTATCCGAAAGAATTATGTTGAACTTGTTCGACATGCTAACCTATGCATCAACAACTCAGAAAGTGATATGTTCCTTTGAGTTATCCCTTTTCAATTGTACTCTGACCTTCGTCTATCAATTGATAGTCAGGAGTAACTATGCATTCGTGCTATCGATGCTTATTATTCTTGTGGTCCGTCAGGCCATTCTATCTCGGAATGACTAGGAGAAACAAACTCTAGTACCTCATCCATATCCGGGATTGGGTCAAAATAGTTGTGCTTCGCAGATCAAAATGCCAATCCAGCTTTTGATTATGTTCTACCATAAATTATTACCATCTTATGCCAAGAATGTCATGAGAATTGCACAACCTCTCATGAATTCTTGATATAGTGATACTCCTCGCCATCGTTGTTCATTCCTCGGTTCCTTTGTTATCGTAACCGAAATGCCAACAAGTGAACCATGATGTGTGAAATCAATACTACTAGCAACCCCGTTGCTTGGTAGCTAATGGACAATAATTTCTTTCTTAGCGTGTTGGTTATTGAATCATCATCCTAAGATGGATCGTGCTACCTAGCCCTTATTTTTGGTGCACTCTTCGATCAATGAGATAGGATTGTGGCAATCCATCATTCTCTTGGTCCCATCATCTTGCCCTGAAAAGCAAGAATATTCTCGAGTTTAGAGACATATGGTGGTTCGTGATGTTCCGAATATCTTCTCGGAAGTATTACCAGGTTGTCATCCGACCACTATGTTGAGTTCGTGTTCAAGTTGGTTTCTTGCAAGCCACCCATTCTTCAAGGTTCTGTGTTGGATACCCTGAACTAGTCGGCTAAGCTAAACAACAACTTGCAGAGTTGGAAGATGAAAGCTTTTCCCACTTAGTTCATTTCGGAAGGGATATCCTTGTGTTGGGTGTGTGTTGAAGAAAGATGATATCTTCATAGATTGATCCTCGTGATCAGTTCTTGAATCTATCGTCTTGTCCAACCTTGATTTGAGTGTGGGCTATCCTCAAATCAAATCAGAACCAATGATATTTGTAATGTTGTCTACTCTTGGCTGACTCCTCGAGCATACACACTTACATCTTTGGGTCTGACCAATACTATCACATTGTTCACATAATGGTGGAAGTCCAGTGATATGGAAATTCCGATGAGTTGTTATTGAGCCCATCAGCAACATTTTGTCTCCTCCATGATTCGTGTTGAACATCCAGCTAGTGTTGGAAACTTGTGTAAGCATTTTCTTCATGCCCCGTTCATGAAGTATATGTTTGGATGAAAGAAGTGACCTCCTTTGATTCACGTGCATTTGATGTAAGCTACTGCCGTGAATCTGAGAAAGTTTGTTTTGCTTCCTCTGGAATCATCCCAAGTCAGTCATGCATGTGCGAAGTATTCTATGGTCTAATAGATTGATCATCTTCATTCCATGTGTATCTCCTAGCACACCAAGCCACTGATTGATTGGTTCAAGGAAAGGAAGTTCCTTCTTAAGAGCATGCCTTATGCAAGGACTTCAATATCCTCAATTATGGTTCCTCCCTGAACTTGGTAGTGTTTTATTATAAGACTGCCACGTGGTCACGCTTGTCTAGGATAGTGTGTTCACAGGTGTGTAGCAAAAACTGCTCATGTTTTGGAGCTTGCTATCGTAGTTCATCTCCCGAGAGTCTCGCAACATTATCTCGTCGACTTGTGTTGAGAACTCTTCTTTTCAGACATGTGAGTCTGAAGTATCCTGTTTCTAACCAGATCTGAATCTTAGGCAGGTATGATGGTTGGAACATTCCCAACATTTGCATTTTGTTCCTAGCTTGCACCCCATCGTGCCAATTTTCCATGGGATGCCCTTCTCAGCAGTTGCTGTCCAGGATCATCTTCAAAAGTGGTCCTATCATTGGTCCCTTCCATTTCCGGTGATAAGCAAAAATCATCCATTGTGTTGTTTTCAACAAGGTAGTCCACATCATCCATTCTAGTCCGAGTATGTCATTCTTTCGAACTCCTTCAAAAGATTGATTGTGATTGCCTTAGGCTGGTATAAAGAGTTTCAATGATCTATGGGTCAAAAGTAATTCTTTTTGCCACTTAAGGGAATAGCTCTACGAGTCACCTTCACTAAGGTGCCTCGTTATGGTATTATGGGCAACATAACTTCTCGCTACTTTGAAACCCCCTCACCATCTATTTAGGCGTGGAATTGTTGCCCACCAAATCAAACCCTGTCGTTGTTCTTCCATCCCTCTCGATGTGTTTTGTGTCTCAACTCGAGATGTTTCAACATCTCATTCTGCGAGTTGATATTGTTTAGCTCGATCTTCGAGAAGATCAATCCTAATTGAGTTTCTTTCCATCGTCATCGCGTGGATGAAGATCTCAAAAGAGAGGATGTCAAGATCGACATGATGCAATGAATCAATATCGTCAAGAAGGGCAATCGGATTGTGAAGATCCTGTTAGCCTTGTGTCCCCTCTGTCTTCTTACCTGACGTCCTGAATCTCGAGATGAGATTCATGTTTAGTGGGGGTGAGTTGTCACAGCCCTGGCTTAGCCTTTGCTTGACCTTGCTTGATCATCATGGCATCATGTTTAATTCTTGAAAAGTTGAAATGGGGGCTGTTCAAACCCTAGCACCAGAACCAAATCAAATAGGTTCAACTTAAAAATATTTTCAGTGAATCCAAAATACCCTCTGGAAATGTTCATGATATTTGATAAAGGTGAAAACCTCTGACAAAAATGATGAACATATTTATAGGCCATTCCTGGATTTTTGAATTAACCCATAATGTATTAGAATTGGACATTTAAATTTTATAAATATTTTAAATGTCCAAATACTCATGAGCGGAAATGGTTACTGTTGGAAATATTCCAAACGGTGCCCACAAGCAAGCTCATGATTTTTGAACATGCTCTGGCATTTTATTTTAAAGCCAAAACATTTGCAGAAAATAGAAAAAGAAACAGAAAAGAGAGAGAGAGAGTTAGAGCTTACCTGTTGCCCTGGCCTGGCCCAGCTCGGCCCAGCCCACTGGCTACTGCCAGTCATGCCCCTCCTCTCGCCAGGAGGACGAGAGGCGCGTTCCCGGCGCCCGCAGCCACACGCCGGCCACCTCCTGCTCCTGCCGACACCCAGGACGCCGTCTACGAGTGCCACGCACTCTCCCTCGTCCCCCTCTCACTTTCCCCACTCTCCTCGTTCCCTTCTCCCTCCTCTGGCTCTCTCCCAATCCCCTCCCGAGAGGAGCTCGTCGCCACTGTCGCCGTCCACCGTGGCCATCGACCCTCTCTCGTCTCTTCGACATGTCCCCGAGCACCGCCGACGTCTTCCTCTTCCTCACGGGCGAGCCACGACGCCTCGGACGCACTGCAACGCCGCTAGCGCCGTCTTCTTCCATCTCGGTCCGCCGAGATCGCCGGCGACCATACGCCGCCCCTGATGCCTCCCCAAGCTCGCTCAGGCCACCACTACACTCCCCGTGAGCCCCTTCTCCGTTCCCCTCTCTTCCCTTTGCCGTTTTCTCCCTCTAACCGCGGGCTCCGTTGAGCCCGAGAGCTCACCGCTGCCACACATGGCGCCGCCGTGGCCACAGCTGCCGCCTTAACCTTTTGAGCCCGCCGTTGTGCTCACCGTGCTTCCAGAAGCATGCCAAACCCACTAGCCCCTCCTCCCGTGCACCCTAATGCCGGGCATGACCTGGCCGAACTCCGGCCGCCGCACAAGTCGCTGCCGCCATCGACCTAGGCCACTAGGGCCGCTGCTGTTAGCACCATTGGATGTGGATGAGTCTTCTCGTCCCGTAGGTAGTCTCTGACGTCTTTTTGGTCGCCGGAGACACAATCTCGACCTCCTCCGCCGTTTCAGCCTCACCGGCGGGTCAACGCCGGCCAAACTCCGGCAGGGTTTGACCCCGTCCGGCCGGGTTCGACTTCTCCCCCCTCCTAACCCACTGATGTGTTAGTATTACTTAACTAATTAGGTTAGTATTAGTTAACTAATTAGATTATTTAGATTAGCCACTGACGTGTGGGCCCAGGCCCTAACTAACCTAGGTTAGTAGCTAACCTAATGCTAATTAACTCTATTAATTAGTAGTGACACTGACGTGTGGACCCCACACGTCAGGTTTGACCTGGACCAGCCTGTTGACCGCTGACGTCACGGCTACGTCATGCTGACGCGATAAAGGATTTTCTGGATTATTTATAATTCAGGAAAATTCCAGAAATTGTTAAAACTTTAAAAATTCATATAAATTCAACCGTAACTCCAAATGAAATAATTTATATATGAAAAATTATCAGAAAAATTCAAGGAATCTGTTTATGGCATTTTCATGCATGTTAGAACAATTTATGGTTGCTGTTTAGAGAAAAACAAGTATTTGGCATATGAAAAACAACATGTGGAGTTTGAATTTGAACCTAAGGTTCAGACCAACTCCATTTAACTTGTGGCTATTTGCATTAGCTCAAATCACAGTATATTGCCATGTCATAATCATGCATCATATTGGTGTGCCTACTCATTCATGTTGTTTGTCATGCCTGCTATTGCATAGAGTCGTGTCAGGTCTACTTCATCGGGGATGAATTGAAGGTGTGTGAACATGTCCTACTGTGTGTGAGCTAAGTGTGTGAACACGATTTGGTGAAGGTAGCGGTGACAGGCCATGTAGGAGTACATGGTGGGTTGTCTCATTGAAGCCATCCTCAGGAACTGAGCTCTGTGTTTGTGATCCATGAAACAGTTACTACCACGCATTGGGCCCTGAAATATGACCCCGCTCGACTTACTGACCCCTCTCGTCCTCTGTCCAGGAGTTGCAACTAGTTTATGGTGTTTGTAGGTTATGTGTTGGCGGCCGTGCGTAGCGCTGACCCTAGGGGTGGGCTATGATGCGGTAGGTACACTATGGTCGGGTATGCCGGGCGCCCGTTTGGCGTCTCGGGACCCTGTACACATTGTTTGGGGCCGTTGAGGACACCCCTGCCGGATTTCCTTGCGGATGGAACCCGAATAGGCGATAAACCCAGACTAGAGACTTGTGCGGTTAGTCAGGTCGTGGTCTACACCCACGTTGGCTTTCGCTTGAAGTCTGCCGAGCACATGTCGTGTGCAGACGCTAAGTGGTGGAAACATGTGTGACGAAGTACACCCCTGCAGGGTTATAAATGATCTATTCGAATAGCCGTGTTCGCGGTAAAGGACTTCTGGGTTGCCTATAACAGTTCATAGACAAGTGAAAGTGGATACTCTAAAATGCGCAAGATAAGCATGAGTGCTATGGATGGCGTTCTCATAGGGAGACGGGAGCGGATCCGTAGTGGTGTATTGATATGGTGAATATGTGGACTCGTGTGCGCCACCACAAAAGAGTTGCTTGCAGTCGTAGTTTAAGATAGAGACCGAGTCAAATCTGGCTTGCTGCAGTTAAACTCCACCACCCCTCTTTGTTGATACCGATGCATATGTAGCTAGTTCTGATGTAAGTCTTGCTGAGTACCTTTGTACTCACGTTTGCTTAATTTATGTTTTGCAGAGAGACTTCAGTCTTGCTAGTAGTTCCATGTGGACTTCGACGTTTAGCTTGATACCTCAGCTACGATCTTGTGCCCTCGGCAGGATCTGGTAGATAGTCAGGCTTCTTAGCCTTTTTCATTTGTAGATGTCTGTACTCAGACATGTTAAGCTTCCCCTTGTGCCTTGATTTGTATGCTATGATTGTTGGGTCATGATACCCATGTTTGTAATATCTCGCTCCTCGAAGCCTAATGAATAAATACTTGAGTTGTAGAGTTATGTTGTGATGCCATGTTGTATTTACACATATCGAGCATATTGTGTGTATGATTGAAATGCTTGGTATGTGTGGGATCCGACAATCTAGTTGTTTATCCTTGGCAACCTCTCTTATGGGGAAAGCTAGTCTAGTGCTTCCATGAGCCATAGTAGTCCGCTACAGCCCGGTTCACCGGAGTCCTGTTAGCCCAGCACTACTGCTCAGGACACTTCACTGGCCGGCATGTGTTTCACTTCGTTCCTGTGTCTCTCCCTTCGTGGAAATGTCACGCGGTGACATCCGGAGTCCTGCCTAGCCTGCTACAGCCCGGTTTAGCGGAGTCCTGTTAGCCCAGTGCTACAGCCCGAATTCACACGCTGCTGACCGACATGCTCGATGTGATTCATGTATGCCTGTCCCCATAGGTTGGTGCCGCTTTGGGTTAGCCATGTCGGCCCGGGTTCTCTGTCATATGATGCTAGCGCCACTATCATATACGTCAGCCAAAAGGTGCAAACGGTCCCGGGCCATGGTAAGGCGAAACCCGTGGGAATACCGTGCGTGAGGCCGCAAAGTGATATGAGGTGTGAGCGGCTAGATCGATGTGACTTGGAATCGGGTCCTGACAAAGGATTTATAACAGAGTAGCAATCACACACTTATTACAACGAGTGTCTCAAAAGAGAAGTTATTACAATTAATATGGCTTAAGGCCATCTAATAACGATAACAGCGGAAGGCTTGGAAGATAAGTGAGTCCATCAACTCCAACGACATAACTGAGTATAGAACCACGACTTAAAAGGCTCCTTACTCGTTGTTTGAAAAGTCTGCAACATGAACATTGCAGCCCAAAATGGGTCAGCACATGGAATATGCTGGCAAAGTAACACATAGAGAGCAATGAAAGAATAAGGCTATACTACATGCATATTTGGCTGGTGGAAAGCTCTATGGTTATAGTTTTGCGTAAAGCCAATTTTTCCCTACTACAAAGGAATAAATTTTATTTAACTATCATGGTAGTTGTTAAACATTGAGAGTGTAGACACCCTCTCAATCCCAATTAAGCATCAATATTAGAACCCAACAATATTAATTAGAGTAACATGATGAGATTCACATGATAATCCAAGTACTAGATACTCAAGTTGTCCATAACCAGGGACACAGCTAACCATGATTAGTTTATACACTCTGCAGAGGTTTGCGCACTTTTCTACACAAGACTCGATCTCCTCCATTGGGATTCTCGCACTACATGATGTTTGAGAAACGGATGACCAAGACATAGTCTTTTAGAAGCGCTTGCACCTTACAAACGGGTAGACCGTAGCACCTACATCCCCTACATCTGCTAGTCTACCACTATAAGAGTTAGCACGACTTAGTCAACTATGCCATAGCCCATAGTAGCTTGTGGCTGCACACGGAAGTTTCTAGTATGAATGATCTCATGATCCCTTTGAGCCTGGGTAGCGGTCCATAAAGAAAAACAGGCAATCGCTGGAATACCCAGGTGCCTCAATCCACCCAGATGTGTGTTTAAGTTGCCACCTTAGATAAACCATTAATTTAACAATCTCACATCTGACATGGATACACTCACCCAATCCACGTCTACTAGCATAGCATAGCAATATAAGCAAACGTAGAAGTAACTCCCAGGGTTTGATACTAAAACAGGTAATAGGTACTACCTCATCTACTTCCGAAAACCCACAATTTAATTAGATCCTAATCATGCAATTTTTGAGGATTGATCTAATGCAATAAAAACTGGGTAGTAGGAGGTATGATCAAAGTGTTACTTACCTTGCTGATGATCCACAAAACCTAGCAATTCGAAGTAGCAAGCGGCGCACTCCGGGTACTCTATCACAAACAAACAAGCATACAATAAGTACTCATCTAATGCACGGGTAAAACTCAAATAAGAGATCTAACCAGAAATTTCGACTTAAGAACTCCGGTTTGCAAAAAGAATCAAATTGAACGAAGCAACGAAAAACAAGCGGCAAAAAAACAAGCTTCGTTTACTAATCTGGATCTAGGTCAAATTATAGAGGCAAAAACTTGTTTGAGTTGGTTAAACGGAAAGAGGGTTTCGAGACGAAACTCCATGCGCTTGAATCGCCTGATTCCGACAAACGAGCGAAAAGTTATACTAGAACGAAAATCGGATCAGAAATCGCGATCAGAAAAATCACGGAAAAAATCCGAGAAAAAGAAAAACGATGAACAGATTAACGAACGAACGTTCGTTATCTGGATCTAAACGATGAACGCGTTCGTTAAAACGAATGAATGAGCGAACGCTCGCTAATTAACCTAAACCGAAAAAATTGACGAAAAACTGGCGGAAAAACCGAACGGTTTTTCTAAAAAGAAACCGGCGGCGGGGTCAACCTCGGCGGGCGGGTCCTGTGTCGGCGGCGGCAGCTCCGGCGGTTGCGGCGCGGTGCGGCGGCGTCTTGGGGCGCAGGCTAGGGTTTCCTGGGGCGGCGGCTTGGGCTAAAGCGGCCCGGGGTGGCGCTATTTAAAGGGCCCCGGCCAGAGGAGTCCTGGCCGATCCCGGCCCATAGTCGGTTCGTTTTTTTTAAATAATTACGCGCAGAAAAAAATAAAATAAATACTAAACAGACTCCAAAAATCCCAAAATAAATTTTCCCCGGCTCCCAAAATCAAGCCGCACAGGATGAACATTTGTTTGGGGCATAAATGCAATTTTGAAAAACACACATTTTTCCTAAATTCAAATAAAATAGAAAATAAAACCAAAATAAAATATTATTTGATTTTATTATTAAATCCTCAATATTTCTTTATTTTTGGGAAAGTCATTTTATTCCCTCTCTCATATTTTTATGATAGAAATAAATGAAGATAAAATAAATAAAATGAAATGATCCTATTTTCAAAATTTGAGAAAACTCAAATATGAAAATAACGAAATCCCCAACTCTCTTCGAGGGTCTTTGAGTTGCGTAGAATTTCTAGGATCAACCAAAATGCAATAAAACATGATATGCAATGATGATCTAATGTATAACATTCCAAATTGAAAATTTGGGATGTTACAAACTAGCACCCAAATCACATAAAGCATAGCATTCATGATTTTTAATCTTAATTTTAATAGTAGGTTCCAACTCATCATAAAATTTTCTAGGAATAGAAACTTCTAGTTCAAGCTTTTGTTCATGGATTTCATTAAAGCATCAACGATATGTTTAGTAAAAGCTTTGTTTTCATCGTAAGCATGAGCAGAATTTAGCACGGATTGCGGCAAGGAAATAGAATCTATCAAAGAGCAATTATCATAATTAAATTCCTAGGAATCCAAAATAGTGGGTTCATTGCTACGTAAAGTTTTAACCTCTTCAATGCCACTTTTACCAATTTTTGCATCAAGATCTAAAAACTACGAATCATTGGGACGCCTTCTAACTAATGTAGACTCATCTCCAGTCCCATCTTTATTAAGACTCATATTGGCAAACAAAGATTTAATAGGAGACACACAAATCACTTTTAAATCTTCATCATTATTATCATGAAAACTAGAAGAACACGCCTTCACAAAGCAATCTTTTTTAGCACGCATCCTAGCGGTTCTTTCTTTGCACTCATCAATGGAAATTCTCATGGATTTGAGAGACTCATTGTTATCATGCTTAGGTGGAATAGATCTAAGTTCCACAGAATCAACATCGAGAGAAATTCTATCCATGTTCCTAGCCAACTCATCAATCTTAAGCAATTTTTCTTCAAGCAAAGCATTGAAATTCTTTTGCGAATTCACAAATTCTTTAATACTAGTCTCAAAATCAGAGGGCATCTTATTAAAATTTCCATAAGAATTGTTGCAGGAATTACCATAATTATTAGAGAAATTACTAGGAAACAACCTAGAATTAAAATTTCCTATATATGCGTTGTTACCAAAACTATTCCTACCAACAAAATTCACATCCATATAATCATTATTATTCTCAATCAAAGTGGATAAAGGCATATCATTATGATCAGTAGAAGCACTCTTATTAGCAAACAATTTCATAAGTTCATCCATCTTTCCACTCAAAACATTAATCTCTTCTATCGCATGAACTTTTTTATTAGTAGATAATTCGGTGTGCCATTGAGAATAATTAACCATAATAATATCTTGGAGTTTAGTCCTAAAGTGATTTCCATAAAAGTGCCTCCTGCGGCCGAATCTAAAAGATTTCTAGAAGCAAAATTAAATCCAACATAAAAAATTTGTATAGTCATCCATAAATTCAAACCATGAGTAAGGCAATTACGTATCATTAATTTCATCCTCTCCCAATGTGCAACATGCTCATGATCAAGTTGCTTAAAGTTCATAATATCATTTCTAAGAGAGATGATCTTAGCGGGAGGAAAATACTTAGAGATAAAATCATCTTTGCACTTATTCCATGAATCAATACTATTTTTAGGCAAAGAAGAGAACCAAGTTTTAGCACGATCTCTAAGCGAAAACGGAAATAGCTTCAATTTAACAATATCATTATCCACATCTTTATTATTTTGCGTATCACATAAATCAACAAAGTTGTTTAGATGGGTAGCCACATCTTCACTAGGAAGGCCAGCAAATTGATCTTTCATAACAAGATTCAACAAAGCGGTATTAATTTCACAAGATTCAGCATCGGTAGTAGGAACAATCAGAGTGCTAATAAGATCATTGTTGTTGGTATTGGAAAAGTCAGACAATTTAGTATTATCTTGAGCCATCGTGACCAACAATCAATCCAACACACGAGCACACAAGAAGCAAGGGAAAAGAGACAAACGGAAAAGGGGCGAATAAAAGGCAAATATTTTTGAAAATCATTTTAGAAGCAGGGGAGAGAAAAATGAGAGGTGAAAGGCAAATAATGTAATGCGAGGGAGAAGAGTTTATGATGGGTACTTGGTATGCCTTGATTTGGCATAGATCTCCCCGGCAATGGCGCCAGAAATCCTTCTTGCTACCTCTTGAGCATGCACTGGTTTTCCTTTGAAGAGGAAAGGGTGATGCAGCCAAGTAGCGTAAGTATTTCCCTCAGCTTTTGAGAACCAAGGTATTAATCCAGTAGGAGAGTACACGCAAGTCACCTAGTACCTGCACAAACAAACAAGAACCTCGCAACCAAAGCGATAAAGGGGTTGTCAATCCCTTCTCGGTCACTTATGAAAGTGAGATCTGATAGAGATAATAAGATAAATATTTTTGGTATTTTTGTTGTATAGATTGAAAAGTAAAGACTGCAAAATAAATAGTAAACTAGAATTGTAGATCGGAAACTTATATGATGTAAAGTAGACCTGGGGGCCATAGGTTTCACTAGTGGCTTCTCTCAAGATAGCATATATTACGGTGGGTGAACAAAATACTGCCGAGCAATTGATCATGAACATATGCATCATGTCCGTGTCAAGTAGACCGAAACGATTCTGCATCTACAACTCTTACTCCACACATCGACCGCTATACAGCATGCATCTAGAGTATTAAGTTCACAAGAACAGAGTTACACATTAGGCAAGATGACATGATGTAGAGGGATAAACTCAAGCAATATGATATAAACCCCATCTTTTTATCCTCGATGGCAACAATACGACATGTCGGTTCCCTTTCTGTCACTGGGATCGAGCACCGCAAGATAGAACCCAAAGCTAAGCACTTCTCCCATTGCAAGAAAGATCAATCTAGTAGGCCAAACCAAACTGATAATTCGAAGAGACTTGCAAAGATATCAAATCATGCATATAAGAATTCAGAGAAGAATCAAATATTGTTCATAGATAATCTTAATCATAAACCCACAATTAATCGGATCTCGGCAAACACACCGCAAAAAGAATTACATCGAATAGATCTCCAAGAACATCAAGGAGAACTTTGTATTGAGTCCAAAGAGAGAGAAGAAGCCATATAGCTAATAACTATGGATCCGAAGGTCTGTGGTAAACTACTCACACATCATCAGAGTGGCTATGGTGTTGATGTAGAAGACCTCCATGATCGAATCCCCCTCCGGCCGATCACCGGAAAAGGTCCCCAGATGGGATCTCACAGGTATAGAAGGTTGCAACTGTGGAAAAGTGGTTTTGTTGCTTCCCCGGATGTTTTCAGGGTATGAGAGTATATATCGGCGAAAGAAGTAGGTTGGTGGAGCTGTTAGGGGCCCACGAGGGTGGGGGCGCACCAGGCACCCCTGGGCGTGCCACCCTACCTCGTGGCTGCCTCGCTGCTTCCTTGATGTCCACTCCAAGTCTCCTAGATTGAGTCTGTTCCAAAAAAGTTCCTCGCGAAGGTTTCATTTCATTTGGATTCCGTTTGATATTCCTTTTTTGTGAAACACTGAAATAGGCAAGAAAACAACAATTTGCACTAGGCCCTCGGTTAATAGGTTAGTCCCAAAAATAATATAAATGTGCATGATAAAGCCTATAAACATCCAAAACAATAATATAATAGCATGGAACAATAAAAAATTATAGATACGTTGGAGACGTATCATACATCGCGTATGTGTGTTGATTGTAGAGGAATTAATAATATTACTATTTGTTATCGTCATCCTATTCCTAGGCTAGATGATATGTCTGATGAATTCAGTGGATCTACAATATTCTCCAGAGTTGATTTGCGTAGTGGATACCATCAAATTCGTATGAAATTGGGAGATGAATGGAAACTGCATTTAAAACTAAGTTTGGTTTATATGAGTGGTTAGTCATTCCTTTTGGCTTAAATAATGCACCTAGTACTTTCATGAGATTAATGAACGAAGCTTTACGTGCTTTCATTGGATGATTTGTGGTAGTCTATTTTGATGATATACTGATTTATAGTAAATCTTTGGAGGAACATTTGGAACATTTATGTGTTGTTTTTATTGCTCTACATGATGCACATTTGTTTGGTAACCTTGGAAAGTGCACATTTTGCACCGACCGAGTATCTTTTCTTGGCTATGTTGTTACTCCACAGGGAATTGAAGTTGATAAAGCCAAGATTGAAGCTATTGAGAGTTGGCCGCAGCCCAAAACAGTCACACAACTAAGGAGTTTCCTTGGCCTCACTAGTTTCTACAGGCTTTTTGTGAGAGATTTCAACACCATTGCCGCGCCTCGCAACGAGCTTACAAAGAAGGATGTGCCTTTTGTTTGGGGTACCGCATAGGAAGAAGCCTTCACAGTATTGAAAGATAAGTTGACACATGCTCCTTTACTCCAACTTCCTGATTTTAATAAGACTTTTGAGCTTGAATGTGATTCTAGTGGAATTGGATTAGGAGGTGTGTTATTACAAGATGGCAAACCTGTTGCATACTTTTCAAAAAAATTGAGTGGGCCTAGTCTAAACTATTCTACTTATGATAAAGAATTATATGCTCTTGTTCGGACCTTAGAAACATGGCAACAATATTTAAGGCCCAAGGAATTCGTTATACATTCTGATCATGAATCTTTGAAACACATTAAAAGTCAAGAAAAACTAAACCGTAGACATGCTAAATGGGTTGAATTCATTGAGACTTTCCCTTATGTCATTAAACACAAGAAGTGTAAAAAAATGTTATTGTTGATGTATTGTCTCGTGGTTATAGTATGCTTTCACAACTTGACCTTAAAATATTTGGTTTGGAGACCATCAAAGATCAATATGTGCATGATGCTTAATTTAAAGATGTATTGCATAATCGTAAGGAAGGGAGAACTTGGAACAAGTTCGTTGTTAACGTGGATTTGTGTTTCGTGCTAACAAGCTATGCATTCCAGCTAGCTCCGTTTGTCTTTTGTTGTTGCAGGAGGCGCATGGAGGTGGGACACTTTGGCGTGAAGAAGAAGGAGGATATACTTGCTACACATTTCTTTTGGCCAAAGATGAGACGGGATGTTCAACATTTTGTTGCTCGCTGCACTACATGTCAAAAAGCTAAGTCAGGACTCAATCCTCATGGTTTATATATGCCTTTGCCTATACCTAGTGTTCCTTGGGAGGATATATCTATGGACTTTGTTTCAGGTTTACCTCGAACAAAGAAGGGGAGGGATAGCATATTTGTTGTCGTGGATAGATTCTCCAAAATGGCACACTTTATGCCATGTCATAAAAATGATGATGTTCTTAATGTTGTTGATTTGTTCTTTCGTGAAATCATTCTCTTGCATGGTGTGCCAAATACTATTGTTTCATATCGTGATACTAAATCTATTAGACACTTTTGGAGATCTTTATGGGCTAAGTTGGGGACTAAACTGCTTTTTAATACTACATGTCATCCCCAAACTGATGGACAAACTGAAGTAGTCAATAGAACATTGCCTACCTTGCTTAGGGCTGTTTTTAAGAATAACAAGAAAATGTAGGAAGAATGCTTGCCTCATATTGATTTTTCTTATAATCGGTCGCCGCATTCTACTACTAAGATGTGCCCTTTTGGAATTGTGTATAGTTTCCTACCTCGTACACCTATTGATTTATTGCCTCTTCCATCTTCGGAGAATGTTAATGTAACGCCCTCGATGCGGCTATATCTCCCACGTGTCGAAGCACGACTTAGAGGCATAACCGCATTGAAAGCAATGTCACAAGTGAGGTAATCTTCACACAACCCATGTAATACATAAGGGAAAGATACATAGTTGGCTTACAATCGCCACTTCACACAATTACATGAATAAAGCATTACATCATCCAAATACAATCAAGGTCCGACTAAGGAACCAAAATAAAAGAAGAACCCCAAAAGCGACAAGGTCCCCGATCGACCCCAACTGGGCTCCATTACTGATCAACTGGAAAACGGGACAACACAAAGGACAAGATCTTCATCGAGCTCCTCCTTGAGCTTGGTTGCGTCACCTGCTCTGTAACATCGGCACCTGCAAACTGGTTTTGGAAGTATCTATGAGCCACGGGGACTCAGCAATCTCGCACCCTCGCGATCAAGACTATTTAAGCTTATGGGTAAGGTAAAAGGTATGAGGTGGAGTTGCAGCAAGCGACTAGCATATATGGTGGCTAACATACGCAAATGAGAGCGAGAAGAGAAGGCAAAGCACGGTCGATAAAAGTATGATCAAGAAGTGATCCTAGAACAACCTACGTCAAGCATAACTCCAACACTGTGTTCACTTTCCGGACTCCGCCGGAAAGAGACCATCAGGGTTACACACGCGGTTGATGTATTTTAATTAAGGTCAACTTCAGGTTTTCTACAACCGGACGTTAACAAATTCCCATCTGCCCATAACCGCGGGCACGGCTTTCGAAAGTTCAAATCCCTGCAGGGGAGTCCCAACTTAGCCCATGATAAGCTCTCACGGTCAACAAAGGAATAGACCTCCTCCCGAGACGTTCCGATCAGACTCGATATCTCGGTTCTTCAAGACACTTGGACAGGTTAAAACTAATCCACCAACACCGCTCGAATGTGCCGACAAATCCCGATAGGATCTGCACATATCTCGTTCTCAGGGCACACTCACATGAGCCAGACGTCGGGTAGGCCAGCCCAGAGTTGCCCCTGGTAGCCCCGGACATCGCTCGGTTGGACCAACACTCAGAGGAGCACTGGCCTGAGGGGGTTAAAATAAGGATGACCCTTGGGCGCGCGACCCCCAAGGGAAAAGAAAAGGCTAGGCGGCGAATGGTAAAACCAATGTTGGGCATTGCTGGAAAAGCTTTAATCAAGGCGAACTATCAAGGGGTTCCCATTATAGCCCAACCGCGTAAGGGACGCAAAATCCGGGAACATAACACCGATATGACGGAAACTAGGGCGGCAAGAGTGGAACAAAACACCAGGCATAAGGCCGAGCCTTCCACCCTTTACCAAGTATATAGATGCATTAATTAAATAAGATATATTGTGATAACCCACCAAGTAAACATGTTCCAACAAGGAACAACATCTCCATGTTCCAACAAGGAACAACATCTCCATGTTCCAACAAGGAACAAACTTCAATCTTCACCTTCAACTAACAATGCTATAAGAGGGGCTGAGCAAAGTGGTAACATAGCCAAACAACGGTTTGCTAGGACAAGGTGGGTTAGAGGCTTGGTTCAACAATATGGGAGGCATGATAAGCAAGTGGTAGGTATCGCAGCATAGGCATAGCAAAAGAGCGAGCATCTAGCAAGCAAAGATAGAAGTGATTTCGAGGGTATGGTCATCTTGCCTGCAAAGTTGTCAGAGTTGACTGGATCCTCGAAAGCAAACTCAATGGGCTCCTCGTTAGCAAACTCGTCTCCCGGCTCTACCCAAACAAGACAAACAAGCAAACGGAACACAATCAACCACGTGCAAGGATCAAACAATATGATGCAAAGATGGTATGTTATGCGGGATGCAAGATGTGACAAGGAATGCATGAACCTGGCCTCAACTTGGAATTCCAAGTGTGCCACTGGAAATATGAGATGAAATCGCTTGAAAACGATATAAAGAACGCCGGAATCGGAGTTACGGTTTGGAAATGGCAAGCAATTCAAATATGACACCGGTCTGTGATTTACAGCAAGTTGCCATCTAAATGCAATGAGATGAACAAGCTACAGCAACCAAACATGACAATACAATACATGGCAGGGATGCATTCATGATGCTTAACAAAAGTCTAGCACTGAGGTACGGCCAATTCATCCATTAACAGGTTTAAACAAGCATGGCAAAAATGCATATGGTAAACAGATTTCAGACTTAGTGAAATTAACACTTGTCTGGAATTTCAGATCAGATAGCACACTTTGGAGCATGAAATCTATATGCTACAGGGTCTGAACATGGCAAGGTAAAGCATGGCATGGAGCTACTCAAAGAGCTTAACAAAAGGCCCTTAGTGATCTTGAGCCAAAAGGGATCATAAAATACAATCGCAAGCATGTGAACATGGCAAAAACATAATCAGATCACAGACTTAGTGAAAACTGGAGCATGCTGAAACAGATATCAAGTAGGCATGTTTACGAGCTCGATGCACTCACTACAGAGCAAGTCATGACAATCTAAGCATACACCCATCAAGATTAGACAAAATGCAAGCTAGACATGGCAAGAGCAATAACATAGCATGCACGGATCAACTACAACATCCTCGGCAAAATCGCTAAAAAGTAGACAATTTGCCCAGATTCACGAAATAGCAAACGTAGAGCTCAATTGACTCAAGCTAGGGTGCTCCATAATTGCAAAAAAAGACATGGATGGATAGAGCACTACAAGATGAACAAAACATCCTTACTGATCATCCTCAAAAGAGGCATGGATCACTAGGAAACAACATGAACATATGGCCATATGAAATAAACAGCTCAAGGACTTAGTGGAAATGCTAAGTCCCTGAAATCAGCATTAACAAATGCCTTACTTTGCAAACTTGTGCTAGTCACCACACACATCACAAGAATACATGGGTTGCACCTCGGGAAAGATGGCAAAACCCTTAACAAAACATATATAGAGCTCATGGGCATATCATGCACACAATAATCATGGCAAAAATGACAAATAACTAATTGGAGCAGCAGATCTGACAAATAACTCAAGTAGCACTCTTCTAACAGAATTTTGGGCATCAAGATGAACTCAAATGAAAATGATGCAATGAGATGAAATCATGTGCTCTCTGAGGCGAACATTTTGATATGCTACACGCTCAAATCGGAGCTACGGATGCAAAGTTACGGCATGGTGAACATGGGCATATGAATCTGGAAATCTCGTGGACTTAGTGAAATTTGGATCTCTCCGGGAAAAGTCAACCCGGGACGAAGTGGTCCGGGACGGAGGGATCCCGATCTGGACGGAGACCGTTTGGATGGCCGAACTGGTGGATCTGGTCCACCCGACCAGATCCGGCAGGAATCTTGCCGGAGACTCGACGACGACGGCGGCAGAGGTCGGCGACGTGGGCGACGGGGTCGCCGGAGATGGGGGTGGTGCCGGGCGGTGCCATGAGAGGAGCTCCGGCGGCGGTGAAGGGCGGCGGTCGCCGGCGGAGAGGATCGGTGGCGGCGAGGCGAGCCGCATCACGAAGAGCGACCAGCGGGCGGCGGCGCACGCATCCAGGCGAGGGAGACGCCGGCGCGGCCGCGCGAGGAG
>NC_057803.1:338606636-338614485 GCF_018294505.1 Triticum aestivum | reverse complement strand
ATGACGTGGCATCTCCTGATTCGCCGGAGTGATGTGGCCGGCGGCGGTGGACATGTCCGGGCGGCGCGTGGACGCGTCCGGTGGCGCGAGGGGAAAGATTTTAGGGTTTCATGTGCGAAATTCGGGAGGGGAGCACCTATTTATAGGTAGAGGGAGCTAGGAGAGTCCAAATGAGGTGTGGTTTTCGGCCACGCGATCGTGATCGAACGACCGAGATGATGGAGGAGGTTTAGGTGGGTTTTGAGCCAAATTGGAAGGGTGTTGGGCTGCAACACACATGAGGCCTTCTCGGTCCCTCGGTTAACCGTTGGAGTATCAAACGGAGTCCAAATGGTACGAAACTTGACAGGCGGTCTACCGGTAGTAAACCAAGGCCGCTTGGCAAGTCTCGGTGCAATCCGGAAATGTTTAACCCCCACACACGAAAGAAAGGTAGAAAGGACCGCCGGAGGAGAACGGAGCGCCGAAATGCAAAACGGACAACGTGGAAAATGCTCGGATGCATGAGACGAACACGTATGCTTATGAAAAGCGCATGATGACATGAGATGCAATGCATGACATGCAAGCAATGACAAGGCAACACCAGCGAATAAGCGGAGGACACCTGGCACATCGGTCACGGGGCGTTACAACACTCCACCACTACGAGAGGATGTTGTCCTAAGATCTAGAATGGCACCAGAGGGACAACGGAAGAGAAAAAAAAAGAAGAGGTAAAACTAAGTTGCTTCTTTGACAAACGAGTGGAACCAGAGAACCTTGAAAAGGTTAAGCCATTTCAAGAAAAGAACGCAACGGAGATGAACGAAGTTGAAAACACTCCGTTAGAAAAGAGGAAGAAGGAAGAACAACTTCGAGCAGCACTCCGATTGAAAAGTGAAGGAATTAAATAAGAACTTGATAAGATGAGAAGATACTTGATGAAATCACAAAACACTGACTCTGTAACAATTGAATGACTGGAATAAAGGGTAAGAAAGATCTCGGACAGCACTCCGGTTTAAAAGAGATGAAACACATGATAAAAATGAAAGATCTTGAGACAAGGGACACGATACTCCGGTTAAAAGGGTAAGCACGATCACAACATGGTCCTGACAATCCGAGAAGATGGGTTGAGGAGAGCAACATCACAAAGCCTCCAGAACCAAATTAAGAATGGAATGAATTGAACGAAGGGAAACAAGATCTTGAGGGAGCACGCTTACAACAAAAAGCTAGAACGGAGTTGTTGGAAAACCAACACGAAAAGAAAAAGCTTGATATGGTCTTATGGGATACATCTCAAATTATGAGGTGACAACCTGCCACTCATGGGAAAAGAATTGTATTGATATGAACAAGGAGACGAAAAAGTATATCACACCGGAAAGGATAAATGAAGAAATTGGATCATTGATAAACACCATGAGAGCGACAATCCTTAAAGGAAATCTTTAGGTGAAATATAACCCAAGATAATTCCAATGAAGAAAATGATGGATTTAAAATATCTCATCCTTGACAACATGTGAATCATGAAACATGAACTCAAATTATCAAGAATGGCATAATACCACCTCCAATAATATGATAGAAAGAATGCACTCCAGATTGCAAGATGGAGAATGCTTGAGCTCGTCTGAAAAGAATCGCAATGAACACTTCGAGAAGGAATTAAATCCTTGATGAACCATCATGTAGAGCCTCCATGAAGAACTCTGGTAATAAAAGAATGACCAATCAAAAGGAAAGAGAAGTTGAAAACATAAGGTGAATCCTTGCAATGATTAGATGGATCTCCATGGTGATATAATTGAAAGAGGTTGGAACTCCGGGAAAATAAAAGATGAAACAATTGAAACCAAGAATTTTGATGAGGCTCCCGAATAAGGAATTGAATATACTCGATGAAACAAGAATAAGAATTACATTATGCTTATCCTTCACCAATTAAATTGATGACAATCAACGGATTGCAAACAACTTATTCCCGTTGGAAGGATTAAGAGAGATATAGCGCAAACTTGAGAAGGTATTGAACGGAATACCGGAAGGGTTGAAACAACTAATAAATTGATATGGTAAAGAAGGAAGAGAAAACTCTTGAACGAACCACCGTAAGAATTAAAATGAACGATGAGAAGATAAAGAAAACACCGGGAAGAATTATGAAATGAACGAAGATACTTGAGAGAATTTAGATACAACTGAAACGAAGAGATGACACGCTGATTAAAGAATATTGAATGATGCACTAGTGAGATTCGGGGAACGAGAGCTGAAAGCTTAGAATGAACAAGTCTTCTGAAATGATGGGCTCCGGATAATCCAACTGAGAAGACTCTTGAATTACTTCGGATGGGTGAAAAGAATTCTCACGATCAAAACAATTACGAGAGGATGGCAACAAGCTAGAATGACGAGTCTTGAAGAGACAAGAACAAGATTGGGAGAAAAAATCTTCTTCGGTCTTCACATGATGAGAAACACCACTAAATTGTTGAGATACTCCAGGATGAAAAATGGATGGTTGAGCCAACGATGAAAAGAATTGTGAAAGATCTAGGAGAAGACATTTGACTGATGATAATTCATTCTTATGTAAAACTTGACAAGAAATTTGAGGATATCTCCGGGAAATAAGAAGAGTCAGGTAAGATCCTGGGAATAGACCCGTGGGTTAGGGCCCACTCAAAAGAAACACCGTTGAACGATTACTTGAAAAGAGAGATTGCACCGGTTAAATTAAATGGCTTGAATGAGATAACATCCTCAAAAGAGCTTGAGCGAAAGCAGAGTGGAAACACAAATCTTTGAGATATCTTGAGCACTCGGGAACAAATGAATAGCGAAGAGTGGATGATTATGAGGTGCACCGGTATGATAAAACTTCTGAAACGAGAAAAAGATATTATCAACACCAAAAGCTTGAATTGAATCCACCGGAGAAGAAAAGAATTAAGGGTGATGACCTTGAGGCTCCGTTTAAATCTTCATGAGAATCACCGGATAAGAACATTGATGGAAAAGGAATTAAGAGGCCTCGCATCAATAAGATGGATACTTGATTAAGAAATCTGAATCCTTGAAGAAAAAGGGTGGGAGGGTGGGAAAAAAACAAAGGCAACTTGGGACCGATGAAACGAACGCCCTTGAGAAGACTTGAGTTGATCTTGCGGATGTTGAAATGATCGGATCCACTTGAAGGGAAGCTCACCGGTTGAGAAGAAATTGAAATGACAACTCAATTATCGAGAAGGATAAGTATTCACATAGGAGTATGAGAATACCGCTTAGGAAAAGTATGGAATCAACTCTTGACATTGAAGCAACTAGAATACCACAACTCAAAACAAAAACAAAGGATTGGCTTGCAAAATAAGCCAGAACAAACATATGATAGAGATTTCGTCCGAAGTTTTCATGGTGGGGCCTACACGGGCTCGATCGTACATGACCATCATGTACAAGGCAGTGCACATGACATACGAAGCGTCCCCGAGTCGGCATAGCCAAGGACTCTTTAAGACACAACGAGACCACTGTAAAATCGACCGTGAAGAGGCGGACCACTAGACATCGAACCCCAATTTCAAATCATACATCTGTCGGAAAGATATCCTACGAGCTACTTGAATTCCCACCTATGAAACTCCCGAACCTTTCCGGTTATGCAATCAGGTGTTGGGGATACAGGGGAAGCATAATATCTCACCCAAAACTAGCAAATCCTACATCCAGCTGTATCCATCCTTCAACACATAACCAAGAAACCTTCGGAAATTGTCTACCTCAACCTTCGAAAAGCATCCATTATACGAGTTATGGCAATACTCCCAAACTCCCGCCCCAGTACTGGGTGGCGTCGAGGTTATCTCACCAACGAACTGCATAAAAGAGATTTTCGATGTCGGCGTACTAAACTCAGGTATTCCAGAACTGCAACGATAAAATTATGACGACAACACCTCAGAGCTCAACTCCCCGGGACACTTCCACAAAACCCCTGACAGGAGGCACCAAGACAATGTTCTCGTCATAAAACCATCGGAATGATTCCAAGATACCCGCGTGATCCTTAAAAATTTTTTTAGTGAAATTTGAGAAGAGAAGAGTCAAAACTCTACGTCAGGATGCCTTACTAGAGCGATGAGGAGACTGGGAAGTAAAAAGAACTCCTAAACTCTCTGATATATAATTCCTAAATGACTCAAAACATTTTTCTAGACACAACTCGGCCGCTAAAAACGATCAAGCAATGGGGCTCCTCAGGTCGGGGAAGGCTCTGATTACCAACTTGTAACGCCCTCGATGCGTCTATATCTCCAACGTGTTGAAGCACGACTTAGAGGCATAACTGCATTGAAAGCAATGTCACAAGTGAGGTAATCTTCACAGAACCCATGTAATACGTAAGGGAAAGATACATAGTTGGCTTACAATCGCCACTTCACACAATTACATGAATAAAGCATTACATCATCCAAATACAATCAAGGTCCGACTACGGAACCAAAATAAAAGAAGAACCCCAAAAGCGACAAGGTCCCCGATCGACCCCAACGGGGCTCCACTACTGATCAACTAGAAAACGGGACAACACAAAGGACAAGATCTTCATCGAGCTCCTCCTTGAGCTTGGTTGCGTCACCTGCTCTATAACATCGGCACCTGCAAACTGGTTTTGGAAGTATCTGTGAGCCACAGGGACTCAGCAATCTCGCACCCTCGCGATCAAGACTATTTAAGCTTATGGGTAAGGTAAAAGGTATGAGGTGGAGCTGCAGCAAGCGACTAGCATATATGGTGGCTAACATACGCAAATGAGAGCGAGAAGAGAAGGCAAAGCACGGTCGATAAAAGTATGATCAAGAAGTGATCCTAGAACAACCTACGTCAAGCATAACTCCAACACCGTGTTCACTTCCCGGACTCCGCCGGAAAGAGACCATCACGGCTACACACGCGTTTGATGTATTTTAATTAAGGTCAACTTCAGGTTTTCTACAACCGGACGTTAACAAATTCCCATCTGCCCATAACCGTAGGCACGGCTTTCGAAAGTTCAAATCCCTGCAGGGGAGTCCCAACTTAGCCCATGACAAGCTCTCACGGTCAACGAAGGAATAGACCTCCTCCCGAGACGTTCCGATCAGACTCGGTATCTCGGTTCTTCAAGACACTTCGACAGGTTAAAACTAATCCAGCAACACCGCCCGAATGTGCCGACAAATCCCGATAGGAGCTGCACATATCTCGTTCTCAGGGCACACTCAGATGAGCCAGACATCAGGTAGACCATCCCAGAGTTGCCCCTGGTAGCCCCGGACATTGCTCGGTTGGACCAACACTCAGAGGAGCACTGGCCCGGGGGGGTTAAAATAAGGATGACCCTTGGGCGCGTGACCCCCAAGGGAAAAGAAAAGGCTAGGCGACGAATGGTAAAACCAATGTTGGGCATTGCTGGAAAGCTTTAATCAAGGTGAACTATCAAGGGGTTCCCATTATAGCCCAAACGCGTAAGGGACGCAAAATCCGGGAATATAACACCGATATGACGGAAACTAGGGCGGCAAGAGGGGAACAAAACACCAGGCATAAGGCCGAGCCTTCCACCCTTTACCAAGTATATAGATGCATTAATTAAATAAGATATATTGTGATAACCCACCAAGTAAACATGTTCCAACAAGGAACAACATCTCCATGTTCCAACAAGGAACAAACTTCAATCTTCACCGGCAACTAACAACGCTATAAGAGGGGCTGAGCAAAGTGGTAACATAGCCAAACAACGGTTTGCTAGGACAAGGTGGGTTAGAGGCTTGGTTCAACAATATGGGAGGCATGATAAGCAAGTGGTAGGTATCGCAGCATAGGCATAGCAAAAGAGCGAACATCTAGCAAGCAAAGATAGAAGTGATTTCGAGGGTATGGTCATCTTGCCTGCAAAGTTGTCAGAGTTGACTGGATCCTCGAAAGCAAACTCAACGGGATCCTCGTTAGCGAACTCGTCTCTCGGCTCTACCCAAACAAGAAAAACAAGCAAACGGAACACAATCAACCACGTGCAAGGATCAAACAATATTATGCAAAGATGGTTTGTTATGCAGGATGCGATGCAGAATGCATATGCAAGATGTGACAAGGAATGCATGAACCTGGCCTCAACTTGGAATTCCAAGTGTGCCACTGGAAATATGAGATGAAATTGCTTGAAAACGATATAAAGAACGCCGGAATCGGAGTTACGGTTTGGAAATGGCAAGCAATTCAAATATGACACCGGTCTGTGATTTACAGCAAGTTGCCATCTAAATGCAATGAGATGAACAAGCTACAGCACCCAAACATGACAATACAATACATGGCAGGGATGCATTCATGATGCTTAACAAAAGTCTAGCACTGAGGTACGGCCAATTCATCCATTAACAGGTTTAAACAAGCATGGCAAAAATGCATATGGTAAACATATTTCAGACTTAGTGAAATTAACACTTGTCTGGAATTTCAGATCAGATAGCACACTTTGGAGCATGAAATCCATATGCTACAGGGTCTGAACATGGCAAAGTAAAGCATGGCATGGAGCTACTCAAAGAGCTTAACAAAAGTCGCTTAGTGACCTTGAGCCAAAAGGGATCATAAAATACAATCGCAAGCATGTGAACATGGCAAAAACATAATCAGATCACAGACTTAGTGAGAACTGGAGCATGCTGAAACAGATATCAAGTAGGCATGTTTACGAGCTCGATGCACTCACTACAGAGCAAGTCATGACAATCTAAGCATACACCCATCAAGAATACACAAAATTCAAGCTAGACATGGCAAGAGCAATAACATAGCATGCACGGATCAACTTCAACATCCTCGGCAAAATCGCTAACAAGTAGATAATCTTCCCAGATTCACGAAATAGTAAAAGTAGAGCTCGATTGACTCAAGCTAGGGTGCTCCATAATTGCAAACAAAGACATGGATGGATAGAGAGCTACAAGATGAACAAAACATCCTTACTGATCATCCTCAAAAGAGGCACGGATCACTAGGAAACAACATGAACATATGGCCATATGAAATAAACAGCTCAAGGACTTAGTGGAAATGCTAAGTCCCAGAAATCAGCATTAACAAATGCCTCACTTTGCAAGCTTGTGCTAGTCACCAAACACATCACAAAAATACATGGGTTGCACCTCTAGAAAGATGGCAAAACCCTTAACAAAATATATGTAGAGCTCATGGGCATATCATGCACACAATAATCATGGCAAAAATGACAAATAACTAATTGGAGCAGCAGATCTGACAAATAACTCAAGTAGAACTCTTCTAACAGCATTTCGGGCATCAAGATGAACTCAAATGAAAATGATGCAGTGAGATGAAATCATGTGCTCTCTGAGGCGAACATTTTGATATGCTACACGCTCAAATCGGAGCTACGGATGCAAAGTTACGACATGATGAACATGGGCATATGAATCTGGAAATCTCGGGGACTTGGTGAAATTTGGACCTCTCCGGGAAAAGTCAACCCGGGACGAAGCGGTCCGGGACGGAGCGATCCCGATTTGGACGGAGACCGTTTGGATGGCCGAACTGGTGGATCTGGTGCACCCGACCATATCCGGCCGGAATCTCGCCGGAGACTCGACGACGACGGTGGCAGAGGTCGGCGACGTGGGCGGCAGGGTCGCCGGAGATGGTGGTGGTGTCGGGCGGCGCCATGAGAGGAGCTCCGGCAGTGGTGAAGGGCGGCGCAAAGGGCGGCGGTCGCCGACGGAGAGGATCGGTGGCGGCGGGGCGAGCCGCATCGCGAAGAGCGGTCGGCGGGCGGCGGCGCACGCGTCCA